>NC_092065.1:600000-900000 GCF_039877785.1 Chaetodon trifascialis | reverse complement strand
ACAGACAACAGCAGCAGGCTTTCTATAACTAGTCAATAACCCGTGAGGCATACAGGCAGAATAATGATCAAATGTATACCTGCTTATATCTTGTCTCTCTGACAATTGTTTTTCATGCACAGGTAACTTGAACTGGTGAGCTTGCTGCTGGAGCATGGGGCAGACCCCATGGTGGGAACCGTGTACAGTAATGGCATCTCCACCACGCCACAGGGATACATGAATTCCTACAGTCTGGCAGCAGCTCACGGACACAGGTATTGGAGGCTGTGCACACAGAGACATGCACATACACACATTCATGTTCACTCATGACTACATAGTGTATTTAGCACATAATCTTGTTTATGCACAAACACAATCTGAAAAAGAGGACGTCCATGAATTTCCTCAACCTTTGTTCACATTCAATTTAGTGCAAATATTTCCCTATGAGTTTTTGTTGTGCCGTTTCTACCAAAGCTGGTACACAACACCAGTGTATTTGGTTGGGCAGCTACAGTATATTTTCAGAAATGTTAATACGTAAAAGAATGGACATGGTCCGTGAACATGGCCTATCACATGAATACTCAATGGCTGACTTTTTATCAATTTTTCACAAACTGACAGATAAAATGGTGACAGGAACATAAAACTTTTCTATAAAGACATTAGACTTAGACTTTACTTTACTGATCCCAATTTGGGAAATTCTTTTGTTGCGGCAGCAGGTTAAATGTAAACATAAAATTGTTAGGTCTGGAGACCCCTTTACCAGAAAATTACTCTAATGCCAAGGCACAGAGGACGAAATCACAGGTAGCCATTAAACGTTTTTTATTAAGTAATAAAAGGAACAATAAACCAAAATCTCTCCACAGGAGGAAAAACCCACAAATATAAAATCAGACCCACAAACATCAAAACCAGAAAACACAAAAGAACAAGAGAGATAGAGTCAGAGCTATAAATTATATACCAGAAAAAAATATGCGCAAGTTGCAAGTGATAAATAAATGTAAAACAGTATTGTGCAGTATTGCAAGTAGTAGTGTAAATAATACGTAAACACTGAACAATTGGAGTTGGTGGAGATTAACTGTTTAAATTACTGTTGTAATCCACATGGAGAATCAAAGAAATGCAAAAAAGTGTTTGTCTGTAATTGCACTACAGAAATTTAAATATAATTTTAGTACAACTCACAATGATGTGTACTAAGCATGTATTTATTTAGACATACTTGTTAATTAAAACTGAGCTTTATGCAACAATAACAATCAAAGCTGTGAGTTAATTTCAGATTGTCCTCAGTAATGACCACATCTTGCTACACAGAATTATCTATTACAATATAAATGCACCTGTTTCCCCTTTAAACTGGACAAAAACACATGCTGGACAGGACACACAAACTAAAGCAATGCAAAGCAATTTAATAGAGTCCTGTGCAGATCAATGAAATTAAATTTCTTTTTTGTTTCTGTACTTTTATTCTTCAAGAAATGTGTTTCCTAAGCTGTTGTCCCATACAGAGAGTGGTACAGGTGATGTCATATCCCTGGAAGAGATTCTGGCAGAAGGTTTGGAGCTGCAAAGTAGAAGTCTGTCACAGATGGATCTGATTCGATCTGGGGAGGCCAAACTTAAAGCCCTGAAAGAAGCCATGTACCATTGTTCAGAACATGGGCATGTCGGTATCACCATGGATATACGGAGGCTCGGTTTGCTTCTGTAAACACTCCCTAAAATATGCGCATGCATTTTGTACAGTATCACACATTTGTACTTTCTTTTTATATGTTTATATGTGTATTTGATATGCTTCATGCGTGTTTACATCCATACCTATTTCCTAAGGGTTCCATGGACTTTGCACACTTGGCTGGAGTCTTTGCGCACATGTTTCCATCAGCATCGCCGACCTCTGATCCAGGGTCTTCTGAAAGAGTTCAGCTGCATTGAGGAAGAGGAGTACACTGAAGAGCTCATCACACACGGCCTGTCTCTCATGTTCCAGATCCTCAGAGCCAGCAAGGTACTACACAGTCTCTTTCACCTGTTAAATCACTTTGAATTGTTATTTGAGGTGCCACTTCGTATGTCACATTGTTATAGATTCAGTAGAACTTCCAAAACTACTTTTTGATCTCTATCTGTAAAATGTTCTTTTATATTTTCAAATCTGTCTGCTCTGTTTACTGAGTTTATCTCTTTTTTTGCATGATTGTCATTAGGTAGTCAGGTCATAGCTCAGCTTAGAGAGACTGACAGAGTACCAGAGGCCTGCTCAATAGCAATTACTTGAAATGATAATGATTTATGACATGCTCATTAGATCAGGGGTCCCGTCTCATTACTTAAGCTCATGATTCCCTTAGTCAAATTAGATTTCATCATTGTCCCGACTTCTGTTTGTGTGTTGGCTTAGTACTGCCCTGCCAGCAATGTGAGCTTTGCTGTCATTGCTAATATGACAAAAAGCACTGCAGTGCATATGTAACCCCCATGAATTCAACATGATTTATTTTATTGTTAAACTCATTTGTTCATTTCATTTGTACAGTTATAGTTACATTTCCATTTATTTTTTTGTGTGTTTACATTTGTGTTTTATAGATGTTCGGTTACAGTTGAAATGTTTGTGTGAGTGGTTTTTCACTGGAAATCCAAAGGGGGGCGGTAGACGCCATAGAATAAGCTTTGTTCAGTAGCTCAGCGGGAGACAGAAGGAGTAGGATCGTACGTAGTGGTACACAGTAGAAGAAGACGACGGAGTCGGAGTATGTATACAAAGCTACGGGAGGAGAAAAAAAGAAGAGAAAAGTGATTTTTTTAGACGGTTCTGTATTGTTCGAGAGATACTTACTTGTTTTTTGGGACGTTTGGTTGCCGAAGCAAGAGAGGAGGATTAGTGTTTAAGTCTTTAAACTCTCCGGTGAGTGTTGAATTGTTCTTCTTAGTTAGCGCTAGCTACCGCTAGCTTAACACGTGTGTGAGCATCGGGAAAAAAAACCAATCGGAGAAATGTGTGTGACTAAGACAACGGGCACTGTAAAGTGTTTTGTAATGTAAGTTACTGCTGCTGGTGGACAATATTGTTCAAGAAATGCTTTTTAATTATGGGCATGTTGTTTGTGTATATGAACATGTAGCCAGCAGTGAGTATGGAGAAGTAATTTAGAAATAAGATTTCCAGATTCACTTGCATACTGAGAGAGACAATTTGATATTAACTAAGGTTAATTTATATGGTATGCAGGTTGGTTTTTTTGTGTGTGTTGCTCTCTGACGAGGACGGCCACGAAGATTTCCCAGCGAGCGGGAGGTTCGGCGAGGATCTCTGCTGTCGCATGTGGAGGGAGAAAATCCAATGGTGTCCTGGGATGCGCTGGATTTCCACTCAAAGAGACAGATAAGCTTGAGCGAAAATAAAAGACTAAAAAGGGGGCCCCTAACTGAACTGAGATCTGACTATAAGAAAAACATACTGACCTGACTTAACAGAACTGAACTGGAAAAGGAAAAAAAAGACAATTATGTTGGGGTTATTGATTTTTTTCATTATTGTGTTGAATGTAATAAATGTGTTCTCTATTCTGTTCTAACTAAAGTGCATTTGTGTTTTGCTTATCATCCTCCTTATCGGGCCTGTGTGTGAGAAACTTATGTAGCTACTTATGAACCATTGGTTAATCTATTTTTTCCAAGTAGTGGTTACACATACACAAACCCTCACACATACACACACATGCACGCACACAGGCACACGCAGACACACACGCATGCACAAACACATAAATGACACACAAGCAGACCTACAGAGGCTCACATGCATGTGCAATCCCATACCTACAGCATTTCCTCTCTCACACACAAACACCCTTAAGGCCCCTTGCAGTAGCGTAGTAGTAGTAGTAGTCGCTATTCCAGGCAGACGCAGTAGTCGCTGTGTCTGCCTGGAATAGCGAACGTACACAAACAGCTAAGCTAACGTTAGCATTGTATTTAGCTCAACGGTAGTTCGTAAACGCTGCCTAGAGCTGTTATCTCATTGGTTGCGCTTTGAAAGGTCAGCGGCAAACGAGGTTAAAGTTCAAGTAATCTGAATTTTGAGCACAGCGGTAAGTGGCAGATCCGAGCGGTGTGCCACACCGAGGGTCGCGGTGCTGCTTAGTCGGACACCAGCGCTCTCTCCATAGGAAAACATTAATGGGACAGCCGTCACAAAGCGTTTTTACTGCTGATCATGTGTAGGGGCCTTTAAAATGACTACTGCGTCTGGAATAGCGACTACTTGTCACGGTTCGTGCAAGGGATTTGCCAGGACCCAAATGCAGAGTACAAAAGAACAAGTTTATTTTCCAAAAGTAACAACAAAAAATCACCATAAAGGGAAAACACTCGATCCGAGGAACAAAAAATCACCATAAAGGGAAAACGCTCGATCTGAGGACAACCAACTGAAAATCACCTTAAAGGGAAAAAAGTAGCAAATAAAGTCAGATAAAACACAAGACAAATTACTTACAAACAACCGAAAAACGTCCAGGAGAATGCTCAAACTGGAGAAAGACAAAGTACAAAGAAAATCTAGAGAGACTGGAGCAAAACGTCGTGAGGCAGGAACAAAGCTCGAGAGCAGGGCACATGAGAGAAGCAATACGCAATACTCTGGCACAGAGGCAAGTTTGGAGCCGGCTTAAGTAGCCAGCTTGATTGCAGGATGAGACACAGGTGAATCAAATCAACCCTGCTGCCGAGCTGATGCTGATCCGTGCACTCAGTCTAGGAGCAGAGGGAGAGAGAGAAAAGGGGTTACTGCTGAGAATCAAAGCACCAGAGTGACACATGACACTACTACTACTACTACTACGCTACTGCAAGGCCTCAGCGCCTCTGCGCCCTACCTGGCGGTGAGCAAAGAGCAAATTTCTTATCATGTGAAGGCCTCTTCAGTCCTTATCACTGTATTGGTTGATATATGGTGGGGCCAGTGACCCCATCCCACTGTGGGCCGTTGGCCCTGGGACCCCTGGCACTGTTTTCTCTACCATGAGGATCAGCAACATCAAAGTAGGGGCTGTTCATCTTTCCACTGACAGACAGCCTGCCTCGGCCCATCGAATCCTTTGTTCAGCACTTTAAGGAACGTTTCCACCAATCAGACCAGTTCAGTTCAGTTCAGTTCAGTTCCATTTGTCACACACTGTCACACATTTTATCTGGCGAGTGAATGAGGGGGATGTTATAGACATGCAAATTTGTTCCAGGTGGAATATGTGGCTGTTAATGCTGTTTGTTGGCATCATACTTCAGTAAGCTGCAGTTGAATGACACTGTCCACCCTCCTCCTTCACTTTTAGCACTACACAAAGACAAGTGGAAAGCACTACAACTGTAGCTCACTTGACATGGTGTTCCCCATTACAGTAATTTCCAAGGAACAGAGGGCGTAAAAAATAAGTCTGATATTCACCTGATCCCCTGTCTGTGAAAGGTGTGACATATCCATTTGTGTATATATGTAACTTATAGAACAATTGCTTGAACAACGTGAATGCTGAGTGTGATTGATGGCTTCAGATGTTTCATTCTCTCACTGTGCTGGTAATAGTGTTGGGGATGTTTGTATAGGAGAGGATCATTGCAGTAAGTTTTTGTGTTCTTGCAAAACATTAATTTCTGGATGTTGGATGAGCACTGCCTAGCCAAGCACCTTTCATCATCCTCTAATGCTTTGTCTTTTTTTTTTTGTCAGAATGAGGTTATCAGTCAGCAATTTTGACCCAGTGTTATGGCCCTTACCCCATCCCTAAACTGGCAGAGATCAAGAGGAAACAGTCATCACGCTTGGGTGAGGGCCTGTCTTTTTAGCTTTGTTTTTGTAAAATTTAACTATGTGTAAACACAGCATTAAGGCAGCATGAAAGCATTAGTTTATTTTCTCTAGTTGGCTGATACTGCAGAGAATGTCTAGTGGAAAGAAGAAGAAGAAGAAGAAGAAGAAGAAAGAAGAAACATACTTTATTAATCACATTACACAAGGTGTTAGTTGCACTACACGCCATGCTTTCCGTGAAATTAGTTTTTTCCGCATTTGACCCATCCTCGATCTGTCGATCCTCCGCGGCAGACCAGGAGCAGTGGGCTGCCAGCTGCCAGGCAACGCTGACGCCCGCGCCCGGGGACCTGTACTTCTTTGTCACCATTGGTCAGGTGGTGATCTCAGGTGAGCTCTTGCATGTTTTTAGTGGGGGTTATTACGGAGGAAACCCCGAGTGAACACGGGGAGAACATGCAAACTTCACACAGAAAGGCCCCTTTTTCCTCGAGCAGCAGGCACCAAAGCATGGTGGAGGACACGCCACCAGCGCCCACAATGGGATTCTAACCGGGGATCTTCTAGCTGTGAGGCAACAGTGTTACCACTTGTTCCACCGTGCTACCCAAAAGAAATGCAAATGTACATACTGCCATCTAGTGTTTTGAGATTGGAATAGTAATTGTCCAAAAAAACAAGTAGCAGAAATGATGAAGAATGGCCAGCAAGGCTAAATTGTACACCTCATTTTTATGACCTCATTATTTTATCATCTTTCAGGTCTGCACTTCCTGAACAACAAGGAGATGTCAGATGTGTCCTTTTTGGTGGAGGGGAAGCCTTTTTATGCAAGTCCTGCTCTTCACAGCTTCCAACAGGTACACTTACTGGAACATTGGCTTTCAAAAACATTTTAATATACTCGTACTCGTCGTCTTCCACTTTTCATGGGCCCGGGTCATGGGGGCAGACAACCTCTCCTTAGCTTCTTCCACCAGCTCTTCCTGCAGGATCAGGATAAGCATTCCCAGGCCAGTCGACCACAATGGACTGTTTGAGCACCTGCATCACTGCAGCCACCACCCCAATCCTCCTGCTGACCTCAAGACTCCAAGATACTTACACTCCTCCACTTGGGGGAGGACCTCCTCTCTGACCCGGAGCAGGCAATCCACCCTTTTCAGCTGAGGACCATGGCCTCAGACTTGGAGGTGCTGATTTTCATCCCAGCCTCTTCACACTCGGCTGCGAACCGTCCCAGCAAGATGTCGTGATTCGATGATGCCAAGAGGAGCACATCATCTGTAAAAAGCAGAGACGAGATCCTCTGGTTACCAAACCCAACAACTTCCACCACTCAGCTCCGCCTAGAAATTCTGTCTGTTAAAGTTATGAACAGAACCGGTGAAAAGGGGCAGCCTTGGCAGAGCCCAACCCTCACCGGGAATAGGTCCAACTTACTACGCGGGCCAGACTCAAACTCTGTTGGTACCAGATCCACAAAACACAAGTGGACTGGTTTGGCAAACTTCCAAACTCCCTCCAGCAGCCTAGCGAGGGTATAGAGCTGGTTCACAGTTCCACAGCTGGGGCGAAAACCACATTGCTCCTCCTTGATCTGTGGTTCAACTATCAACTAGACTCTCCTCGGCTGTGGCTCAGGAGGTAGAGCAGTTGTCCACCGATCAGGAGGTCGGTGGTTCGATCCCTGGCCTCGGCAGTCCACCTGCCGAAGTATCCTTGTCCAAGATACTGAACCTAAAAACTGCTCCCGATGCTGTGCCATCGGTATGTGATTTCATATGATGACCACAATGTTGCAGAGGCATTTCAGCCAGGACAGCCCCACAACATTCACAGCCTTGAGATACTCAGGGTGGATGTCATCCACCCCCGGGGCTCAACCGCTGCAGAGTTGCCTAACTACCTTGGTGACTTCAGCGCCTGAGGAATACATGTTGGTGGGATTGAGGAGGTCCTCAAAGTATTCCTTCCACTGCCCGACAATATCCCCAGTTGATGTTAGCAGTTCCCCACCCCGACTGCAACTCAACTCAACTGAAACTCATTACTGTGTAGTAATTAGAGGCTTATTTTGCTTTCCTCCATGCTATTCACAGTGTTAAAAACATTAATAAATTACCAAAATGGCAGATCTTTCCTGTGATTTCTCTTTTTATGTTTTTCTTGCTCTGTCTCTTGACCTTCTCTCCCAAGGTTTAAAACTGTTCTAGCAAACAGACCTTGCGGTGAAAACACATGCATTGAAATCAGCAATGTCAAATATCATATTTTTCAGGTGAGATTTTTTGCATGACACTTGAACCACATACTGGTTCCTTCATAAATTCATATTATATTTTTTATTTATTCTTGTTTGGGAGCTGTGCAACATGTGTTTCTTCTTTTCAGTTAGTTATGCAGTATCTCTATTGTGGAGGAACAGAGGCTCTGCACATCAGGAATACTGATATTATGGAGGTTAGGGCATTATTACAGCTTTCACTGCCAGCTGTATTTTGTACTATAAAGCTTACACTGAAAACAAACCTTTTAACTATGAACAAATTTAGAATCTCAAGGTCATCTATGGATATATCAATTCAATTCAATTCAATTCAATTCAATTTTATTTGTATAGCGCCAAATCACAACAGAAGTTGTCTCAGGACACTTTCCATATAGAGCTGGTACAGACCAAGCTCTTTTATCTACAAAGAAACCAACAATCCCCCCATGAGCAAGCACTTGGCGACAGTGGCGAGGAAAAACTTCCTTTTAACAGGCAGAAACCTCGAGCAGAACCAGACTCTGGGTGGGCGGCCATCTGCCTCGACCGGTTGGGTGAGAGAGGAAGAGCAAGAGAGAGAGAGTGAGACAGACAGACAGACAGACAGACAGACAGACAGACAGACAGACAGACAGACAGAAAGAAAAGCAGTCAGAGAGAGAGAGAGAGACAGAGAGACAGACATGCAGTCACAGTAACAGTGACAGTGGATGTAATAACAGCAGTAGCAGTTGCAGTGGATGTCAGGCAGGGCCAAGGCAGGAGACGCAGCTGAAATCCACAATCCAGATTCAGCCACTGTCCATGGGAACCTGCAAGACGACAAAGCACAGAGACTCCGGGGAAGGAGCTAAGTTAGTAACACGCCGTGGTAGGACATGAGAGCGTGCGGATGGAGAGGGACAGAAGGACGGAGGAGCTCGGTGTATCTTTGGATGTCCCCCGACAGTCTAATCCTATAGCAGCATAACTAGGGGCTGGTCCAGGACAAGCCTGAGCCAGCCCTAACTATAAGCTTTATCAAAAAGGAAAGTTTTAAGCCTACTCTTAAATGTAGAGACAGTGTCTGCCTCCCGGACAAAGACTGGAAGATGGTTCCACAGGAGAGGAGCTTGATAGCTAAATGCTCTGACTCCTGTTCTGCTTTTTGAGACTTTAGGAACCATAAGTATGGATATATCAATGTTCAAATACTACAGTAATGTCTATTATCAAATACAAAGCAAATTCTAAACAATAATTTGAGTTGATTTTTTCCAGCTTCTGTCTGCTGCCAAATTCTTCCAGCTGGAAGCACTGCAGAGGCACTGTGAGATCATCTGCTCCAAGAACATCAACACTGAGACATGTGTGGAGATATACAACCACACCAAGGTGCAAAAACAGACTAGAATGTTTTGGATAAAAGTGTCCAGAGTAAGTGTGTAATTTGAATTCTTATTAAAGTTAAGAAATTAAGAAAGTTTATCTGCAATATCTTGAAAATGTGTGCATAAAGTGTGTAACCAAAAAAAAAAAAGCCCCCCCCCCCACACACACACAGTTTCCTAATGCTCCAGACTTGGCGTCCTATATAGAGGGTTACTTCTTAAAGAACATGGTACTCCTGATTGAGTTGGAGCCATTCAAACAGCTGCTGTACGACACCTCCAGATGACCCCAGCTGTGACATCTTGCACGACCTGGAGAGAACCCTGGCCATGCGCATTCAGTCCATTCATCTGTCTTCCTCCAAAGGATCCATCGCCTGATCTCTTGACTTCTCTGAGCACAGGGCCAGAGAATATTTATCAAAGAAATGGCGCTGTATTGAGATGTATCTGAGTGATGGATCATTTCAAGTGAAAGAGAAAAATAAGACTTATAGGACCATCCATTTTAAGATAAGATAAGATAAGATAAGATAAGATATACCTTTATTAGTCCATTAAAGATTAAATATCAACCAAACAATAAAAACAATATAAACAAGGAGTAATGAAATATGAGCAAACAATACTGGTATTGCACTGGATAAATCAAAAAACATGATTCTCACAGTACTCCCAGGTTTCTCCAGGTGAGAGAGAGCTCGGTGTTGGAGGAAGATGACGGCGTCATCCACCCCGATGCCAGGCTGGTAGGCAAACTGAAGTGCGATGGGCTCACCGAGGGGCGGAGATGAACAAGGACCAGCCGCTCTATCGTCTTAAGTAGGTGGGATGTTAGTGCCACCGGCCTGTAGCTGCTGAGGTCCTTGGGGTGCGGAGTCTTAGGCACTGGTACCACGCAGGATGTTTTCCATAGCTGTGGCACTCTCCCCAGCTTCAGGCTCAGATTGAACATGCGTTCAACAATCCCACATAGCTGATCTGCGCAGGACTTGAGGAGCCTGGACCTGATGCCATCTGGGCCTGCAGCCTTCCTCGCCTTGATCCTCCGGAGCTGGTTTCTCACCTGTGTTGTTGTAAGGGACAGGGGAAAGGGGGGGCTGCAGCATGGAAGACTGGGCTGGGGGAGGGACAGATGACTGATCGAATCTATTGAAGAATAAGTTCAGGTCATTCGCTCACTTTTGGTCCCCTAAAGCTTGAGAGTCAGGTTCCTTGTGGCCAGAGATGGTTTTTAGGCCTCTCCAGACTCCACTGACATTTTTCTCCTGCAGCTGAACCTCCATCTTCTTTCTGTAGTTGTTTTTCCCCTCACGGATCTTCCATCTCAGCTTCTTCTGCACAGCCTTTAGCTCATCCTTATTTCCTGATTTAAAGGCCCTCTTCTTCTCCTTAAGGAGAACCTTTATGTCAGGGTTAATCCATGGTTTGTTGTTGGAAAAACACCGTACAGTCCTGGTGGGTATGGTGTTTTCCACAAAGAAGTTAATATAGTCCGTAATGCAGTGTGTGAGACCCTCAATGTCCTCTCCATGAGAATCACAGAATTCCTCCCACACAGTTGTCTCAAAACAGTCCCTCAGAGCCTCGTCAGCCTCGTCGGACCATCTCTTCACTGTGCGGGACACAGCTGGTTGCCTGTGCACGAGAGGTTTGTACACAGGCAGGAGATGAACCAGGTTGTGGTCAGATCTTCCCAGGGGAGGGAGGGGTGAAGAAGTGTATGCCTCCTTGGTGTTGGCATAAGACAAGTTAAGTATCTTATTGTCTCTAGTGCAGCATGTAACATACTGGGTGAAGGTGGGCAGAGTGGAGGATGGAGAGGCAGAGATAAGAAGGAGGGCCTGGGGGTGCTCTGTCTGCAGCCTGCTTGTGACAGAGTGGAGAACATCACAGGCTGCCTCAGCCTTAGCAGAGGGGGGAATATACGCAGCTATCGCGATAACATGCGAGAATTCCCGCAGCAGGTAATATAGCCTCATGCTAACGGCTAACAGTTCAATGTCCTTGCAGCAGAGTTGTTCTTTAATAGTAATGTGTCCAGAGTTACACCATCTGTCATTCACAAACACTGCCAGCCCTCCTCCTTTCCTCTTACCGCTCTCTCTCGTCCTGTCCGCCCGCAGCAGCTTAAAGCCGTCCAGCTTCACATCCGTGTCTGGATTCAGCGGAGTCAGCCACGTTTCCGAGAACATTATGAGGCTGCACTCCCTGTAGTCCCTCTGGTGCCGGGTCAGCGCCGCTAATTCGTCCAACTTATTGGGAAGAGATCTCACATTCCCCATGATAATGGACGGGAGGACGGGTCTGTATCTCCTTTTCAATCTTTCTGTCTGTGAATATCATACGCCTCTTATTTATTTTAGCACAGCGTAGTCTGTCTGTCTTGTTGATGTCTATCAATTGTGAATTACAGTAACATACGATGACTCTTATGAGATAGTTGTATTCTGCCATAATTTGCCAATAATACAATTACTGTAACAATGTCCCTAACTCAGCAAGAATACTGACTCCTAATACTGTGTATTGAATCAGCTAGGAGTACAGAGGAAGAGGTCCAATCAGCTGTAACAGTGAACAGTGTAACAACACATACAATACATGACTCATTGTGCTGAGGTGATAACTCAGCACATTCCAATAAGCCATAAGTGCCTGTTTTTCCTGGCAGTGAGGAAGAACTACTGCTTAATATTGTGATTATTTGCGTCAGCATGCAGACCTGTACAGAGCAATTCATTTGTATATCAGTGTCTGGGCATTACCTGTGCTGATTATATTTAAAGCCAATCAAAGAAAGTAATGACAAGTACCTGTAATGTCACACATGCAAAAGAGGGATTTTAATCAAACAATCTGGGCAACTGCGTGTGAAAGAGGACTTTTCCTTCTTCAGCTCTGTATAAATATTGCTGATAAAAACAGAACTATTAATAATGCAGCTTAATGTATATATCCACAGATGTTTTCTAATGTGTCTTACTGTTACAGTAGATAATGCTGTAAAAACAACAAGCTCCTGTTTACTTTTTTCAGTTTGAACTCTTGAAAAGTTTCACAGAGGAACTGCTTTTTCACACTTATATGAGTGAAAGTTGGGCGAGAATATTTTTGTCATCAGCATGTGTGAGAGTCTCCAGAACTGTTTGGTCCTGAACTGTGAAAATTATGCTGTCAGCTGTCCACTTGACTTGTATATTTGTGACTTAATGTATCTTCCCTCTGTAAAGACTGATGTAAAGGATACAAAGGACCTGCTCTTAGATTCATCTGGTGTAGTCTTTCACTCAAAAACACCCACAAGGGGACATTGATAATTCTGTTTTGTGACGGGTTGAGTCTGAACGTTAAGTTTATATTGTTTTTAAGGGTGGTTTTTAGGGGTGCCAGCCAGGTATCTCTCCTGGCATTTAAGATGTTAATGGAATGAGTCAGTTCTTTAAATTGTCTTTTGATTATTTAGTTAATGTTTGGTTGTTTTACCTCAAAACCACACAAGGGAGGCCAGGCACATTAAACAACAAACACAGTGAAAACACACATTCAATTCATTCAATTTAAGGATCATATATTGAAGGAAAATCAATGCAGCAAACCAAAATCCCCTTCCCCAAAGTCCAACTCAAAATCAACAATCCACAATTTCAGACAAAAAAATACAACTCTAAATACCACTCCGGGTTTTATTTCAGTTAAAAAAAAAATTCTTTTGTGTCCTGAGTGATAGTGGGCCACCAGAAGGATTGCTGAAGACATTTCAGAGGGCGGTGAATACCAGGGTGACATGTTAATTTGGACGAATGTCCCCACTGAAGTACTTGTGAGCAAACAGCGTTCAGAACAAACATGCGGAGGCCCATTTCCAGGATCTGGTTCACTCTTCTGTGCCTCTCTGACCAACCTCTCAATCTCCCATGAAGCAGCCCCAATGACGCAGGATGGAGGCAAGATGATTTCAGGGTCTGTGTCTGAAAAATTGGGAGAAAACTGACGGGACAGAGCATCTGGTTTTACATTGCGTGAGCCTGGACAGTAGGACAGTGTGAATTTAAATCTACTAAGAAATAAAGCCCACCACGCTTGACGGGAATTTAGCTCCTCACTGTCTGCAGGTAGGCCAAATTCTTGTGGTCTGTCCATACCAGGAATGGGTGAGCTGCGCCTTCCAGCCAATGCCTCCATTCCTGAAGTGCCCACATCACTGCCAGAAGCTCACGGTTTCCAACGTCATAATTCTTCTCCGCAGTGGATAATAGCTTGGAAAAGAATGTACACGGATGGATCTTATTAGTTTCTGAACTCCTTTGGACAAAGGACTGCTCCCACGCCCAACTTGGACGCATCCACCTACACCACAAGTTGCCGCTCAGGATCAGGGTGGAGGAGCAACGGAGCCCGGGTAAACAGGTCTTTCAGCCGATGAAAAGCACTTTCGGCCTCAGGAGTCCAGCGGTAGCAGTCTTTTATAGGGGTTAGTTTGGTGAGAGGGGCTGCTACTTTACTGTAGTCACAAATGAATCTCCGGTAAAAGTTAGCAAAGACTAGAAACCGCTGAAGTTGTTTCCGGGAGGTTGGAACGGGCCATTCTGCCACTGCTCTTATTTTGACAGGACCCGGTTTCAGCTGTCTTTGAGCAATCCCATAACCTAGGAAATTGACAGACTTGGCTTGGAACTCACACTTTTCGGGCTTCACATACAAACGATTCTCCAGGAGGCGCTGGAGGACCTGTTGAACCTGTCGTGTGTGCTCCTCCTGTGACTGAGAAAAAATGAGAATGTCGTCAAGGTAGACGAACACGCATCAGTTAAGCATGTCCCGTAACACATTGTTAATAAGTGTCTGGAAAACAGCGGGGGCGTTAGTCAGGCCAAACAGCATCACTAGAAACTCAAAGTGGCCTAGGGGGGTGTTAGAGGCTGTCTTCCATTCGTCTCCCTTTCTTATCTGGACAAGGTGACATGCTTTATGGAGATCCAGCTTAGTGAATACTGTAGCTTTGCATAACGGCTCAAAGGAGGGATCTATGAGAGGCAAAGGGTATTTGTTCTTGAAGGTGATTTCGGAAGTCAATGCACGGGCGGAGTGTGTTATCCTTCTATCTACAAAGAAAAACCCAGCTCCTAGGGGGGATGAAGATGGTCGGATAAAACCTGCCGTATTTCTCCATGGCCTCCTTCTCGGGGCGAGAGATGTTATGGCCATGTCATACTGTCTATGGGGGATACATCTGGTGACTCGGGAGACAAAGCAAACTCCAACTGGTATTATAGTCAATATTTGGATTGTGGATGTGCAGCCAGGGAAGCCCAAAAACCACAGGGCAGGTGGGAGTGGGAAGGACACAAAATTGAATCTGCTCTCTGTGGTTACCCGACAAAACTAGGGTGAGGGGAATAGTGTGGTGGGTGACCGTGGCAATTAACCTACCGTCAAGAGCACTGGTATCCTTAGGGACCTCCAGAGACTCTGTCTGAATCCCGAGTTGGTTCACTAATTCCCTGTCAATAAAATTATTGTCGGCCCCTGAGTCCACTAACGCCATAAGCGGCACTTGACTATGGTGACAATGAAGGATAGCTGGTAAACTCACTCGTGGAGGAGGGCTGTGTTGTGAAGCAGATCGGCTCACTGGTGTGCCTCCTTTCACTGATAAGCCCTTTCTTTTGGTGTGAGGGGACAGGAGGAAATGTAGTGTCCAGCTTGTCCACAGTACACGCAGAGTTTCATCTGGACCTGCCGTAGTCGCTCACTGGAGGATAACTGTGCTCGAACCAGTTGCAAAGGCTCCCCCTCTCCTGCAGGGGGCGCTCCAGTCTGTTCGGGCAGAACAGGCCTGGGAAGAGAAGGATACTGAAAACCGGACTTGCGTTGAGCGGTGGGGATTGATTTCGGTTTGCTTGATCTCTCCCTCAATCGATTATCTAATCTAATAGCGAACGAAACAAGTTCCTCAAATGATTCTGGCTCATCCCGAGTGGCGAGCTCATCTTTTAAATCATCAGAAAGTCCATTTATAAATAATGTCACAAAGCCCTTTTTGTTTAAGCTGCTCTCCGCGGCTAGGATACGGAAATCCTGGGAGAACGAAACGGCCGAAGCAGCGCCCTGCCGGATCGATAGAAGCTGCTCGGCACCTCCTGACCGCACACAGGATGATCAAACACCTTGTGGAGCTCGGAATAATAACTATCAAATGAATCTAAGACCCAGGATTTACTTTCCCTTAGAGCTGTCGCCCACTGCCCTGCTTTCCCCCTTAAGATGTTAATAACATAAGCTATCTTTGCCCGGTCGCTGGGATAACTAGCCGGCTGTTGATCAAACACTAAAGGGCACTGTAGCAGAAAACGGCTACAGGACCCTGGAACCCCAGCATGCTGCTTGGGAGGAGGGACAAAGGGCTCTCTGGCGCGTGGTGGAGAGGCTGAACGGGTAGTGAGCTGCACCAGATGACTTTGGGGAGCCGCTAGAGACGCCATCTGAGGTGGGTGTTAATTTGATTCACACTAGCGTTCAAGTCCTGGAGGGTGCCCATCACAGCTGTTCGTGACATTCTACCACCACCCCCGATTACTCAGGGCTTGGTGAATTTGTTCAGAGTCTGCTGGGTCCATGTCGAGGCCAGATTATCCTGTTGTGTAAAAGGGTGTAATTTGGACTCAGACACAGACTCTGAGACTTTCGGAGAGACTGGTTCACAGTTTATTGTGCACAGTGTGCCCTCAGACTGTGTGTGTCGTGATTTGGCACCTGCCCTGTTGGCGACTCGCTACCTGCAGCTGTGAGAAGTGTATGTCTTTGTATTGTTTTTACCGTCATGTCACAGCATTGTTACTATTTGGAATGCTAGAATCACACGCAATATGTCGGGATTTGAAGTACACACATTTGGACTTCTGTGGTTAGTTTTATGGAATGGATTCATACGTATGAAGGTACAAGGCCTTGGAGTGTCTAACCAAACAGCAGTCGTCTCCTACGGCCTGGGTGAATTATACAGCATTCGGGATACAATGGCGAACTGTGGCCATCCATACTTGGATTTACATCCGGAATTAAAATGGATGAGAAGAGGGTGACGGAGCGCCATTAGGGTGCAGAACAGGCTCAGGAAGTACAAGTCTGTATTACCATCTGTGATTATGGGCAACGTGTGCTCCATAGTCAATAAAGTTGATGAACTGGCAGCGCTTGTGAAGTATGACCGGTTGTACCGACAGTGCAGTCTTCTCTGTCTGACTGAATCCTGGCTTACGGACAGCGTTACAATGGCATACACTGACATAGATTGCTACACCATGATACGACATGACGGAGACCCGGTGAACTCAGGCAAGAAATCGGGGGGAGGTGTGTGTATGTACGTCAACAAACAATGTTGTCACCCTGGTCACATCACTGTAAAGCGGTGCATGATCAGAACATTGAACTGCTGGTGGTAAATTGCAGACCTTATTATCTCCCTCGTGAATTCTCTAATGTCATAGTCATTTTGGCGTACATCCCACCATCCCATCCAATGCCAAACTGGCGACTGACGTGATAGCAAGAGTAGCTCAGGAACTTCAAAGCCACTCTCCGGACATTCTTGTTATGATCAATGGCAATTTTAACCATTGCACCCTTTCAGCCTCACTGCCATCGTTCAGGCAGTTTGTCACCTGCCCCACGAGAGGTGACAAAACTATTGACTTATTTTATGCTAATATTAAAGACAGTTACACGTCCACCGCCCTCCCTCCACTCAGCACGTCGGACCATAATCTGGTGCTCCTCTCATCCAAATACACCACCTTGGCTCGTAAACAGCCTTTATCAACAAAGTCCGGGCGTGTATGGTCTAAGAAGGCTTTCGAGGACTTACAGGAGTGTTTTGAGTGTATGGACTAGTCTGTGTTTTATGAGGAAGACCCCAACGGGGCTGAAGTGGCTGACTGTTTTACTTATTATGTTCATTTCTGCACTGATTTGACCATTCCCTGTAAAACTATCAAACTATTTTCAAATGATAAGCTGTGGGTCTCAAAAGAAATAAAGAATGCAATAAATGATAAGAAAGCTGCCTTCATGAGCAAAGATAAGGACAGGGTTAAAGTTGCACAAAAAAATCTAAGGGCTGCCATTAGGCAAGCGTGAGGAAGCCTCACCTCCCTCACTATTTGTTAAACCCCTGTTTCTCAAGTAAGATACTCTCACACATTTGCTTTGTTTTCTTTATTAAATTTTAGTTCAATAAATTAAGTGAGAAATACCAATCTTGTATAATTGTACTCAGCATTAGAAGCACTTTTTTTTTAAGAATCTAGTAAACTCATGTGGTAATCAAAGTTTTAACCTGTCAGAGGGTGAGTCCTGGTGGAGGCCATCTTGTGCTGGTGTTCAAAGAGGGAGCACACCTGAACAATAGCCCTTTTATGTGCAGTAGGAGTGGGTGAATTCTTAGATTTGATTGGGCAAAAGGATGAGAGATGAAATGACTGGTGATTAAGAAAAAATCCTGTGCGATATTTTAATGATTTGCTTATTTTGAATGTATGATATTTGTGATAACACACTGAAGAACTCAGTTCATACAACTCAAGTCTTTCTCCTCCGACCCCTCCCCAGTCACCACAGGTGTGCCCCAGGGCTCTGTCCTGGGGCCCCTCCTCTTCATAACCTACCTCCTCCCCCTTGGCCATATCTTCCGTAAATTTAACATTTATTTCCACTGCTTCGCGGATGACACCCAGCTCTACCTCTCCTGCAAACCAAACTCCACACTCCCATCCCCCTCCCTCAACTCCTGCCTTTCTGAAATAAAATCATGGTTCACCTCTGACTTTCTGGGGCTGCGCGTGCCTCACAGCAAGAAGGTCGCAGGTTCAATTCCCGGGTCGAGCCTTTCTGTGTGAAGTTTGCATGTTCTTCCCGTGCATGCGTGGGTTCTCTCCGGGCACTCCAGCTTCCTCCCACAGACCAAAAACATGCTCATTAGGTTGTTTGGTGACTCTAAATTGCTCCTAGGTATGAGTGTGAGTGTGAATGGTTGTGTGTATGTGCCCTGTGATCGGCTGGCGACCGGTCCAGGGTGTACCCCGCCTCTCGCCCGTTGACAGCCGAGATAGGCTCCGGCTCCCCTGTGACCCCGAAAGGGATAAGCGGCATAGAAAATGGATGGATGAACCTCTAACTTTCTAAAATTAAATAGCAATAAAACTGAATTCCTACTCATTGGCACCAAATCCATCCATCCATCCATTATCTATACCGCCTATCCCTTTCGGGGTTGCGGGGGGCTGGAGCCTATCCCAGCTACAATGGGCGAGAGGCGGGGTACACCCTGAACCGGTCGCCAGCCGATTGCAGGGCCACATGCAAAGACAGACAAACATTCACACTCACACTCACACCTACGGACAATTTAGAGTCATCAATTAACCTAATGAGCATGTTTTTGGTCTGTGGGAGGAAGCCGGAGTACCCGGAGAGAACCCACGCATGCACGGGAAGAACATGCAAACTTCACACAGAAAGGCCCCGCCTGACCCGGGGATCGAACCGGCAACCTTCTTGCTGTGAGGCACCTGCACTACCTGCTGCGCCACCGTGCAGCGGCACCAAATCCACCCTATCTAAAGTTGACACCTTCTCTCTTTCCATTGACAGCTCCTTAGTCTTCCCCTCCCCCCTGGTTAAAAGTCTGGGTCTGGGTGTCATCCTCGATAGTACACTCTCCTTTCAATCTCACATTAATAACACCACCCGGTCTGCTTACTTTCACCTTTGCTCCATCATTCGTCTCCGCCCCTCCCTCACCCTCCACACCACCGCTATCCTTGTCCATAGCCTTGTCACCTCCCGCCTTGACTATTGGAATTCTCTCCTCTTCGGCCTACCTCAAAAGTCCCTCCATAAACTTCAGCTGGTTCAGAACTCTGCTGCCCGGATCATCACCAAAACCCCCTCATCACACCACATCACCCCTGTCCTTCAGCAACTTCACTGGCTCCCGGTAATTCAAAGAATCACTTAGAAAATCCCTCTGTACACCTACAAGGCTATCCATAACCTTGCCCCTCCTTACCTCTCGACCTCCTGCACGTTGTCACTCCATCCTGTGCCCTCAGATCTTCCTCCTCCCTCCATCTCACTGTACCCGCTGCCCGTCTTAGCTCCATGGGGAGCAGAGCTTTCAGCCGCTCTACTCCCCAACTCTGGAACTCACTGCCACCTGACCTCCGTAACTCTGCCACCCTGCCCATCTTCAAATCCAAACTCAAAACTCATCTATTCAGACTTGCCTACTCTATAAACTGCTTCACACAGTCCCCCGTCCCTATTGATTGTATCTTGTTTTTTATCTTGTATTTTATATCATTGTTTGTATATTTTCTGTACAGCGACCTTGGGTGTCCTGAAAGGCGCTTTCAAATAAAATGTATTATTATTATTATTATTATTATTATTATTATTATTATTATTATTATTATTATTATTATGAGAATGAAATGAGGCTTTGTTGGGTGAGCAAGCTAAGAAAGACATTATGTGTTTGTGGTTAACCTTTTCAGCCCTCTTTCCTGCAGTGCTGACCTGATAGGTCAGTTTGTACTGGCAAGGCGGGCTCCTATACTATATATGTGAGAGCACTGGGAGAGCCTGGACTGGTTTAGGAAGAGCAGCACCAGATTCTGTTCTAAGCTGAGAGATGGGAGCTAAAGGGTAGTGTTAAGTTTTCTTTGTTTTTTTTGTTAGAGAATAAAAGTCTGCCTAAATTTGTTCAGCATCACTC
Organism: Chaetodon trifascialis; assembly: GCF_039877785.1. Taxonomy (NCBI): domain Eukaryota; kingdom Metazoa; phylum Chordata; class Actinopteri; order Chaetodontiformes; family Chaetodontidae; genus Chaetodon; species Chaetodon trifascialis. The sequence goes on along the minus strand of NC_092065.1, from coordinate 879,754 downwards.
CCTGCCTGCATGATGTTTTTGTCCTCTGCACCTCACTTTGCAACAGCAAGGGAAAAATAACTATAGAAATAAGGTCGAGAACAAACTCTAGGAGTCTGACACTAAGGGTCTATGGAAGGGCTTGAAGTTAATAACTGGATACGGCCAGGCAACAAATTTGACCCTACTGTCAACTCAGTTAATCAGTCACCATCACATTCCATAGTTTCCTTAGAGGACGATGGGGGTGGTCCTTCTCCTTGCCCCCCAATAACAATCACTGTTGAGGAGGTAAGCTCTCAGCTGAGGAGGCTCAATGTAAATAAGGCCCCTGGCCCAGATGGGATCTTGTCGTGGATCCTTAAAGCACGTGTTGATCAGCTGTGTGGGGTGCTACATCATCTGTTTTCCTTGTCTCTGTCTGTGTCAAAAATCCCAGCAATCTGGAAAACATCTTGTATTGTACCTGTACCTAAACCTAATGCTAAGGCACTCTATGACCTCAGACCTATTGCGTTAACCTCACATGCAATGAAATGTTTTGAGAGGACTGTGCTGGAGCACCTAAGGGCACAGTTCAGTGCCTTTCAGGACCCACTTCAGTTTGCATATAGGGAGGGCCTAGTGTTTTTATTACTCTACAGCCACACATTTTAGCTAAAAAGTTTTCTGATTTTAATCTTAATTCATCTACTGTTGCATGGATTACTGACTACCTCACAAGTAGACCTCAGTATGTTAGGGTTCATGACACCAAGTCTGAGATCATCACCACTAACACAGGGGCACATCAGGGCACAGTTTTATCTCCTTTTTTATTTACACTGTATACTTCTGACTGCAGACATAGTAGTGCTTCATGTCACCTTCAGAAGTTTTCTGACGACTCTGCATTAGTGGGCTGCATTACCAACAATGACCATGCAGCGTATCAGAATGAGGTGGATAGCTCTGTCATTTGGTGTGATGATGCCAATCTCATTTTAAATATAGATAAAACTAATGAGCTAGCCTTTGATTTTAAGAAGAAAAAAAGTGAGGTAGACCCTATTCTTATTAGAGGTCAGCCAGTAGAGGTAGTTCCCTCATATAAATACCTGGGTGTGCATTTGGATAGTAAACTAGACTGGAAGGAGAACAGTAGAGTTACTTTCAAGAAGGCCCAGTCTAGACTATTTTTTCTTAGGAAACTGAGGTCATTTGATATGGGCAGGCCTATTGTAAACATATTTTATCATGGAATACTGGAAAGTGTTCTTCTTTTATGCTGTTGTGTGTTGGGGTGGTAACTGTTGAGGACAGGAACAGGCTGAACAAACTCATAAGGAAGGCAGGTCCATCATTGACTCATGCCCAAGTTATGTGGAGGAAATAGTAGAAAAGAGGGTGATGAGGAAGATGAGGAGTGTGTTGTCAAGGGATGACCATCCTTTGCACAGCATCTTCACTATGAGTGGTAGGAGTCAAAAAACCCAAATGCCCCACTGAGAGATTTAGGAGGTCCTTTGTTCTCATATTCTATAATAAGAGCTGTTGACTATTTTATGATGTTGTGATTTACTTATTGGTTTTGCTGTGATTATTGTGTCCTGTCAGTGTCTATGTGGTACACCTGTTTGTGTGTTGCTGTAGTGTGTGTTGTACTTATCTATCTGTCCTGTTGATTGCATGATTGTATGTTGTACTGTGCCCTGTCTCAATGTATCTATTGTCCTGTTTCCCCCTTGGGGATTATTAAAGTGCAATCAATCAATCAATCAATCAATCAATCAATCAATCAATCAATCAATCAATCAATCAATCAGACGACAAGGGAGAATCTTAGGTCGGTGAGGAGGGAATCTCCATAAGGCGAGATGACACGTGGTGGGGAGACACAGGTGAGCAGTAGCGAGATGGAGGCTGGTGGCAGAGTGGGGTTGAGTGATGAGGCAGCTGGGCAGCAGGTGCTGGAGCCTGGAAGCTGGTGATGGGAACAGGCGGACCCTCTGCAGGGGCGAGGCGCAAAAGGGCAGGTGAGATAACAAAGTGACTATCCAAGATGTCATTCACAAAGTGATAAATCATTCACTGGAGAACATGTGGAGGAGCCGATTATACCACTGTGAGGCGGACAATAATTTGCCGCTGAGTCCACTGCTGTTCTCCGTATATATCCCGTACGGGATTGTGATAGGAGCCAGCTGTGTCCGGGCTGGCTCCCCAGCCCCGCCCAACCTCTGTCGGAAGAGGACCAGTCCACACACTGCAGAACACACAAAGTAGTACAAATCACCACATAAAAACTCCCAACAGTAGGTTGCATTATGATTAGTATCACAATTTTTTTAAAATATGTTTAAATATTTTTTCACTTAGTTTTAGTTCAGTTTTTACAATAGTCTGCAAGTGTGCAAAATGGACTCTAAATACACATTCTAGTTTGTAGTTTAGTTTGACAAACAGTTGAATATGTAATATGCAGCTATTGAATACATTCTGTGCCAAAGCACAGAAGCACAGCTTAGCCCATCTTGACTTCTGTTGACAGACTGTGTCAAGGGAAAGTTGGTAAAGATCAATGCATATTACCAATTGTAAAAACAACTGTCCTTGGCTTTGTGCCAGCCTGGTACAGTGAAACCCAAGGGGCAAACATGATACTAATATGCACATTTCTTTATTTGGCATGTCCAGGGCAGCAGGTTACCCAACAATCATATTACTGGGACTAAACATACCAGTCCAAAGAGGCTTTTAGTAATTTTTTACATTCAAAGATTTGAATTTTGTCTTGTCATCATTCCTTATTCCCCTTAAATGTCTACAGAGAACTGTTGCAAAATGCTTTTCTGCTTGAGTGTGTGTGGGTCTGTATGAGAATGGCGAGTGATGGGGTGACAGTAGTTGTTAAGGAGTCACCATGGTTACTGTCACCCAGGATTGTTGAGCTAAGAATGTTCCACTGTGTTGAGGACTGCATGGAATCCCGATAAGCAATGTATAAGCATGTACATGCATTGGCATTTATAAGCATGTACATGCTTATACATTGGCACAAAGAAGACACATGCACACACTCACAAGATGTCGTCATCCAATAGAATTCACTCTGAAATGAGGAGCTAGGAGAATCTTATATACACCAGAAATTATCCATCATCACATTAGCTGCGTCAGACAAGGAACCATGTGATTAAGGCATGCAAATGGCTGTGTTGCTTCTTTATTCTAAAGCACTGCTGGAAGTCGTAATTTACTGCACTGTGAACAGCAAGTAGAGAGAAGTCATTGAACTCCACATGAGGACACATTCAATGGTTTAGGCACTGTACATGATCGGGTTTCTCTGTGGCTGTTTAATTTTTCTTACAAAGAAGTAGGTTTTCTAAATACATAACTTTGTGTGCTGCCATATGCTCACGTCTGTGTGTTTATTGTTGTTTTGTGAGTAGGTTGTTGTGCATGTGTGTGCATAAGCAAATGTAAAAAGTGTGTTCACTCCACTAACTCTGCCCCCAGCCTGAGCCCCTTCATCCTCCCCTTGTTGTCATGCACAGGAGCTCTCCCTTTGGCCCAAAGTAGGCTGGCTTCACAACAGTGATGCCTTTCAAAGCTCCATGCTTTGAAGAGCTCAACAAAACAGAACAGTTTCTGAGAAACGTTGCGTAAAGAGTGTGTGTGTGTGTGTGTGTGTGTGTGTGTGTGTGTGTGTGTGTGTGTGTGTGTGTGTGAGAGAGAGAGAGAGAGAGAGAGAGAGAGAGAGAGAGAGAGAGAGAGAGAGAGAGAGAGAGAGAGAGAGAGAGAGAGAGAGGGGGGAGCAGAGTTGGGGGTGAAAGAGAGTGTTTGTGTTAAGAAGAGAGAACAGGAACAGAAGGAGCTCCAGACAAGCACAAGCTGTCTTGCATGTGGTGATTTGATCTCAGCTGTTGAAGGGTACATTTGCTGGACAATATTTGGGGACATTCTGCAAGATACTCAACAACAGGTGAGTGTAGAGGGAGCAATATTTAAAAAAAAAAAAAAAAAAAAAGTGAAAAAGAGGAAGATGGAATAGGTGGTGTCAATGAGCCATCAGGTTGCCTAATTTTCTTTCAGTTTTTAATGCACTTTTTGCATTTTTTGTTTGTTTGTTTGTTTGTTTGTTTGTTTGTTTTCCTGAATTCCCAGTTTGGAGTACTCTATTTTTTTTTGTGAAAATAAACTTACTGATGGAAACAGCTATGAAGAAACATGTTGAAAACAGTTCAATTGCCCTGAACTGATGCAGTTTTCACAGTTGGATTTGTCTGTCCCCCATTTTCTTGTGCCTGTAATCCTCATTTTGTGTTTCTCATCCCATCATTGAAGTTAGCCACCAGCTGTTTCAGAGATGCAGTGCAATGAGCTCTCAGCCAGAGAGGAGTTCACCTACAGCCACGTGTCCACTCTGCAGAAGGGAAGTGAGATGCTGGGACGACGGGGCGACAGGGGAGTGGATAGAAGGCTAGATAGGGGGGAGCTGCCTAGGCCTGAGCGGGACAGCTACACAGTGGACGTGAGGGCCAGTGATCTGCAGCTGGCCCAGGTGGAGCCTCTAAAGCACCCCTGCTTCAGCTACAGGGCCTGGCTCTACAGCGTTCTCATAGGGGTGAGAGGAAAAATTGTCAGGGAGAGGTACAAAGGAGGCACATCAGAGGTTGTATCTATTTAGTCTGTCACACGCTATTTTAAATTATTAAATTTAATGTATTGTGTTACATATGGTTAACTGGACACTTTGTATACACTTGCATCAGTGTGTATGTGTATGTGTTTGTGTGTGCGTCCTCAGGGCAGTCTTCTCATCACATCTGGTTTCTCTCTGTACCTGGGAAATGTGTTTCCTGCTGACATGGACTACCTACGCTGTGCTGCAGGCTCTGTATGTGATCATCATAATGATGATTCTCATACAGCTCTACCTTAATGAGTTGATACACATTGTTTAGATAATTGCCATGTCAAAATGGCAGTCACACATAACAACATTTCTGCTAAATAGAATAATGCAGCAGCTCATTTGTTGATATTTTTTACAGGGCCTCCCTGCAGGAATAGCCAGCCTTGCCATTGCAAAGAACAGACATGTTGCAGTGAGTAAACAATGAACACACCAAAGGCAAAAGAGATAATTATGTTTTGATGGAATTTTAATTTAATTTCCTCAAGGCAATTGCAGCACGATACTAATGAAGGTTTCATGCTTTCTTGTTTTATTTTTTTTTCATCAAGGTGTCAGATTTCCAGGTGGTGTATGTGTCAACATTTGCTGTGACTACTACCTGCCTGGTTTGGTTTGGATGTAAACTGGTCCTGAATCCTTCTGCTGTCAATGTAAATCCATCGTAGTAATATGATAAAAACCACAAATCCTTTGGTTGTACATAAGCATATGAAGTTAGAAGATCTTTAGTATTCTGCTATTGTGTCTCTGTCTCCCTCTACTTCTGTCTGTTCTCAGATCAACTTTAACCTCATTTTGATGATTTTGCTGGAGGTGTTGATGGCCAGTACTGTAATCCTATCAGCCCGGTCTGCAGAGGACTGCTGCTGCCACAGGAAGGTGTGTGTGTGTGTGTGTCTGTCTGTCTGTCTGTGTATGTGTGTTTGTGAATAAATGATTGATTACTATTTCCTCCAACTGATGTCTCCCCACTCTTATGCTCTTTAGCCAGTGACTTATGACAGACCTGTGGTTATAATGCCTGCAGTGTTCCCCACTGGACTCCTTAAAGCATATTCTGTGAGTAGTTTGTCCTTAAGACATTTCTATCTGGTCAATGCATATCAATCACTGACAAATGTCTCTAATAGGTGATTGAAGTAATTGTAGGAATCTCTGCTGTATTTGGAGGAATTATTGCACTCAACATGGATGCTTTACTACCTGGCCCCTACTTGTCTGTCACATTTTTCTGGATTCTTGTGGCTGTAAGTTTCTCTTACTAAAACTTACTTTTCATTATGAGAGATTGCAGCTCTCAATGATAACAAAGATGCTGTCCATTACTGGCTTTATCAAATAGCTTTGCATCTGATCTTTAATCTTTTGCAGTGTTTTCCTAGTGCTATTGCCAGTCATGTTGTGTCAGAATACCCCAACAAATGTCTGGTGAGTACAAAACCAGTTAAAGTAATATATGTGGAGCTGTCATCTTTTATTAGAGTTGAAACACTGATGCATTTTGTGACTCTGCAAACCATATTTTCCCTCATGAAACAACTCTTCTCAGAGACTTAAATGATATCTTGATTCATAGTGAAGAAGGAGAATGATCTGTTTTGATACTGTTGTATCTCAGTGTAGTGTTTGACATTGTAGACCACACATACCCTCAATGACAGACTTTAGCAGTGTAGCCATGGAGTGGTCCTCCAGTCTCCTCCTACTTCTGTGATAGGAGTTTCTCAGTTGTTCTTGGTAGCTATCTTTATCTGAAACTCTAAACTGTGGTGTTCCCCAAGGTCCTGGGTCCACATCTGTTTGCTTGTATGTGCTACCTTGTCACTTTAATGGTATTTTCTGTAACTGCCTTGCAGTTGATATTCAATTATACATCTCATTTAATCCTCAAAATGTCACAAAGTTGCAACCCAGTCTCACTTCAAAATTTGTAATAGCTGTGTTGGTCCATAGGGAAAAATGTATTGTACAAAAAAAAAGGCTTTGGGATTTTTTTCTGCCTATTCCTTTCTTTGTTCCGTGTCCATGTCATGTGACTGTCAGTTTTCAGTCTGGGACAAAAAAAGGTGAACATTTCTTTCATTTTCAGTGGAAAATGCAATATTTTAAGATAATTTCTCCATCGAAATGTATTTAGTAACATTTCCATTGAGAAATATATGTTGTATTTTCATAATCTTCGTTCTGTGAATATGTTTGATCTTTAGTTTGTTAGCTATTACAAAAGATTTTTCAAGTCTTGCCAGAAAATAGTTTAAATGTAACATTTTAACAGGCCAATGGTCCAGGTTGTCTGCTGTAAGTGAACTTTATTCCATTTCAAATTGCTGCTGGTTGGCCTTAACCTAGATCCAAACACCACTATATCTGTTAACAAAAGCTGCTTCATAGTCTCTGATGTCTGTGATGTAGATGGTCTTCATTTTTACTAATGTGCCCTCATGCTATCACTAAACTGCCTATCAAACTCCCCAACTTTCAAAGGTGAACTCTTATGTGTTTGGCCCTTTCTGTAACCACAAATATTTTCCTCACAAAGGTTGTTCTGTTGAGTAATGTCAATATCATGTAGAGAAACAAATCCTTATTTTAACAACATTTTGCTTGTAAAACAGCAATTCAACTGTGAAGGGCTTCTGCATTCCTGTTAGAAATTAGGGATACAGAAATATAGTATATCTGTCTCCCAAAGTGAGCGTAGTTCTTTAATTAATGCAACTGTCAACTGACATATGCTTATCACATTGCTGCTCAGATATATAAGACATTTTTACTTTTACTGTTGATGGCATTTCCATCTTTGACAATAAAAAAAATCAACATAAACAACACCATTTCATCATAAATAACAACAATAATACCCATTAAATATAAATGGACAGATTCTTGATGGTAGAACAAGTAATACTGTTTTTACTCTCCACTACAAATATGCGTGGTTTAACAAAGCCAAAGTAACTTAAAAGTCCCCGAAGACTTATGATGAAAGATTGTAATGCTTGAATTGAATTGAAGATGTTTTTTCAAAAAAGTTAACTGAAAAAAGACAACTTAATTTTTTTGAAGTTGATAAAATAATAATAAATCACAGTTTTGTAACAGAAAAGGCAAAGTGGACTGGCTTTGTCTCCCTTGAAATGGTGGCTAGGGATCATAGGTAATTTAGAATCAGAATCAGAAATACTTTATTGATCCCAGAGGGGAATTTGTTTTTGTAACTGGTGCTCCCTATAAGAATCGAAGAGATAGAAGAGATTAATTAGAAGAGAAAAAAATAAAAAAAATAAAATGTAGAAAATGTAATATATATATATATATATATAAACAAAATATCTATATTATTCTATGCACATATTAGCGCTGTCAAAAATATCGCGTTATTAACGCGTTAACGCAAATCAATTTTAACGGCATAATTTTTTTATCGTGAGATTAACGCTCTTTGTGACCTAGTGAACTTCTAGCTTTTTATAAGCTGCGGCCACTGTTTGTAATGTAAGAAAAACTACAGGATCCGGTTATAAACCGGAAACAAAACAATAGGCACGCCCCCGGCAGGCTACCGGTTTGTGTGGATGGCATGCGCGAAACGCTGAAATGGATGCGAACAAGATTCTGAATGGAAAGTTTAGTTTCAAAAAGTTGCCAAATGGATCAACTGACAAGACCAAAGTTATCTGTGTGTATTGTCAGTGTGAACTGAATTATCACCATAGCACATCCAGTCTGAGGTACCACTTGATGGCCAAACACACAGTGAATGCGAATTCTCTGCCGCCTCCTTGTCAAAACCAGGCAACAATGGATGGCTTTTGACAGAGGCATATGGATGCTATTAGGTTCAAAGGAAACTTAAGAAAGGAAACTTTAAGCCATGGTTTAACTGCACTATAGCCTGAGTCCTAGTTTACAATGATGTGCACTTTGTAACTTTATTTTGAATCACCCTGTTTTGATCCCTTAGAAAGGGTTGTTGAAGGGGCTTTTTGTAACCAAGTATTTATTTTTTTGTCATCTGTTTATTCAGTGTTAAATTGTGTGAGATTTGATTCATTCAAATGTGAATGACTGCTCAAAGTGAGAATGTTAGTGTGAAATATAACACTACATGTTGTTGTTTTCAATTAAAAAACATTTGGACAAAGCAAACATATCCACTTGTTGATAACAATATTAAAATATGCAATTAATTTAATCACGAGTTAACTATGACATTCACGAGATTAATCGCGACTAAATATTTTAATTGATTGACAGCACTAGTACATATATATATTTAAAAAGTCCAAGGGCCATTCAGAGAGAGGAGTTGTACAGTTTGATGGCCACAGGCAGGAATGTTTCCTGTGGCCTTCAGTCGTGCATTTTGGTGGGATGAGTGGGTGGGAGACGTTGTCCAAGATAGACCGTAGGTTAGTCAACATCCTCCTCTCTGACACCACCGTCAGAGAGTCACACTCCATTCCCACAACGTCATTGGCCTTGCGGATCAGTTTGTTGAGTGTGTTGGCATACATCATCCTCAGCCTGCTGCCCCAGCACGCAACAGCATAGAGAATAGCACTAGCCACCACGGACTCATTGAAAATCCTGAGCATAGTCCGGCTGATGTTGAAGGACCTCAGTCGCCTCAGAAAATAGAGATGACTCTGGCTCTTCCTGTAGAGAGCGTCAGTGTACTTTGCCAAGTCCAGTTTATTATCAATATGTACCCCCAGGTACTTGTAATCCTCTACAATGTTCACACTGACCCCCTGGATGGAAATAGGGGTCACCGGTGCCTTGGTTCTCCTCAGGTCCACTACCAAATCCTTAGTCTTTGCCACGTTTTAGTTGCAGATGGTTCTGCTAACACCATGTGACAAAGTTGTCCACAGCAGCCCTGTACTCATCCTCATCACCCTTACTGATACATACAACTATCACAGAGTCATCAGAAAACTTCTGAAGATGGCAGGTCTCTGTGCAATAGTTGAAGTCCGTGATGTAGAGAGTAGAGAGGAAGGGAGAGAGGATGGTCCCCTGCGGGGCCCCAGTATTGCTGACCAGTCTGTCTGACACACAGTATTGCAGGCGCACGTACTGTGGTCTGCCAGTCAGATAGTCCACAATCCAGGACACTTGGGGGGCGTCCACCTACATTGCTGTCAGCTGCTGTTGCTTGTCACCCAGTAGAGCTGGATGAATGCCGTTAAATGCACTGGAGAAGTCAAAAAACATAACCCTCACATTGCTCACTGGCTTGTCCAGGTGGGCATAGACACGTTTGAGCAGGTAGATGATGGTGTCCTCAACTCCAAGTTGGGGCTCATAGGTGAACTGGAGGGGGTCCAAGAATGCCTTGACCATCAGCCAGAGCTGCTCCAGGGCGAGTCTCTCCAGCGTCTCCATGATGTGGGAGGTCAGTGTCATAGGTCTGTAGTCCATGGAGGCCCTGGGTCGTGAAATCTTTGGCACAGGAACGAGGCAGGACGTCTTCCGCAGTATGGGGATCCTCTGGAGACTTATGCCACATTTCCACTAGTGCGGCTCAACTCGACTCTACTCTACCCGGTTGTTTTGTGTTTCCATTAGGGATAGTACCTGGTACCCGATACTATTTTTAGTACCTGCTCTGGCGAGGTTCCAAGCGAGTAGAAGCGATACTATATGTGTGACGTCAACAGCCTGTTGGCCACTGATTGGCCGGAGAGTGTCATCACTGGTCTGTGACGTCCAACACCAGAAAAACAACCCCGCCCCCTCTATTGTAACGCCAGGCAACAGCAACCGCTGACTTTATTCTTTATTCTCACTCGAGGGAAATGGCTGCTTGTAAAATATCACCGTGGTCCGTCGACGAGGTCCAGACTTTTCCAGACCTCAAACCGAGCAGCAAATACAACATAGCATCGATGTCCTCCATTGTTTGTTGGCTCTGCTTGCGTCGCGTACAAATTGACGTCATGGCAGTTTCGCGCAGCCGTGGTATGACGACCCCGCCTACGTTGAGGAGGTACTATGAAGTACTCAATTGTAACGGAAACTCAACCAAACCAAGTAGAGAAGAGTAGAACCGAGTCGAGTAGAGCTGGAACTGTGTAATGGAAATGCGCCAATAGGCTCATGTCGAAGACATGGTGAAGAATTCCACACAGCTGGGGGGCACAGTCTTTGAGCACCCTGGGGCTGACACCATGAGGGCCTGGAGCCTTGTTTGATTGGAGTCTCATCAGCTGTCTTCTCACCTGGTCAGCAGTGAAGCACACTGTGGAGGTGACAGGTGTGGGAGGGGTATAGTCCTCAGGTTGGAGAGTACAGTCAGTCTGGCAGTCAGAGGAGGAGGTGTGAAGAGGACACAGAAGGACGGAGGGGTGTAAGAAGGAGGAGGAGGAGGGGAGGGATGAGCCAGGCCTGCAATGTCAAATTTATTAAAAAAACAGATTCAGTTCATTGGCCCTGTCATTGCTGCCTTCAGCTCCTCTGTTGTTGGTCATTCTGAAGCCAGTGATGGTCATCATTCCACGCCAGACTTCTCTCAAGTTGTTCTGCTGGAGTTGATGAATGGCGCCTTACGAGCGGCAGCCTTTTACAGTAGCTCGCTAGACTCTTAGGAGTTTTTCTTATATATTCTGTTTTTCTGTGTGTCTTTTTTATTCTTTTAGTTCTACGCATTTGTAAATATCAGGCGCATCAGAGACGCTAAACACAGTAACTCTGGCGCTACTTCATGACCACTTTTACAACCAAAATTTCTCCGTGTCTGTGGGTCCATGAGAGACAATGGCTCCCAATGTTTACAGTAGGGATCAGCTGTTGGCCCCGCGTAACACAGCTGTGCGGCCGGAGGAGCGACCTGATGTCCCCCGTGAGTTAAGGAGGAGGATGCGGGGGTGCCATGCTGGGATCAAGCGTCGAGACAGGAGGAGAGCTTATAGACCGACTCTCCCGTCCGTCATCATGGGGAACGTAAGATCTCTCCCCAACAAGATGGATGAGCTGACGGCGTTGACCCGACATGAGCAGGATTACCGGCGGTGCAGTTTGCTACTGTTTACAGAAACGTGGTTGGGAATGCAGCACACAGATGCGACTGTAGCGCTGGATGGATTTTCATTCATATGGGCAGACCGGACAGAGAGAAGCGGTAAGCGAAAAGGAGGAGGGCTGGCAGTGTTTGTGAACGATAGATGGTGTAACTTCAGGCACATCACTATCAAAGAGCAGCACTGCTGCCCAGACATTGAACTGTTGGCTGTTAGTCTGAGGCCATATTATCTGTCGCGGGAGTTCTCACACGCCATAGTGGTGGCTGTGTATATTCCTCCCTCTGCTAACTCTGATGCAGCCTGTGACATCATCAACACCGTGATCAGCAGGCTGCAGACTCAGAAACCACAGGCCCTCTTACTGATCTCTGGGGATTTTAATCATGCCTCTCTGTCCTCCACTCTGCCCAAATTCATCCAGTATGTTACATGTGCCACCAGAGACAATAAAACACTGAACCTATTCTATGCCAACACCAAGGAGGCATACAAATCATCACCCCTCCCTCCTCTGGGAAGAGCTGATCACAACCTGGTTCATCTCCTGCCTGTCTACAAGCCCCTTGTTAACAGGCAACCAGCTGTGTCCCGCCGAATGAAGAGGTGGTCTGACGAGGCTGAAGAGGCTCTGAAGGACTGCTTCGAGACAACTGTGTGGGATATATTCAGTGACTCTGATGAGGAGGACATCGACAGTTTGACAGACAGCATCACGGACTACATAAACTTTTGTGTGGAGAACACTGTACCCACCAGGACTGTATGGTGTCACTCAAACAACAAACCCTGGATTAATCCTGACATTAAGGCTCTTTTAAAGGAGAAGAAGAGGGCCTTCAAGTCAGGAAACAAAGAGGAGCTGAAAATTGTTCAGAGGGAGCTCAGAAAGAAAATCAGGGAGGGGAAGGACAGATACAGGAGGAGAATGGAGGAACAGCTGCAGGAGAACAACACCAGGGGAGTCTGGAGAGGCCTGAAAACCATGTCAGGCCACAAGAAGCCAAACTCTCAGGCAGCTGGGGATTCAAAGTGGGCAGATGAGCTGAACACCTACTTCTGCAGGTTTGAGGAAGCATCTGCCCCTCCCCCAGCGACATCAGCCCTGCAGCAGCCCTCCTTTGATCTGCCAGCAATCTACCCCCCCAAATACAATTTATAATTTAAGATTATGCTTATTTTTATTACACTCTTTTGTATATACTGTTTTTTACCTAATCTATCTTTTACTGGTGCTGCTGTAAATTGGAATTTCCCCTTGCGGGACAAATAAAGTTATATTGAATTGAATTGAATTGAATTGAATTGAATTGAATTGAATTGAATTGAATTGAATTGAATTGAATTGAATTGAACTGAATTTCCATTCCAGCTTCCTCCTGTATTTCTCCTTAGCCTCCTTGATTTTCACCTTCAGTTCCCCCTGTACTGTTCTTCACCTCATTCCCTGTTACCAGCTCTGAAAGCCCTCTTCTTCTCATTGAGGATGCCTTTGATGTCCTTTGTCACCAACGGTTTGTTATTTGGATAACAAGGGACAGTCCTGGCTGGGACAGTGGAGTCCACACAGAAAGTGATATAGTCCGTGATGCACTCTGTGAGCCGATCAATGTCCTCCCTATGCGGCTCACAGGGTGCCTGCTAGTCTGTCACCTCAAAACAGCCCTGCAGTGTCTCATATGTCTCCTCTGACCATCTCCTCACCGTCCTAGTAGTTGGAGGCTGACTCTTCACCAGAGGCACATAACAGGGATTGAGGTGCACATGGTTGTGGTCTGACCTACCCAGAGGGGGGAGGGGGAGCAGCTGTATGCATCCTTAGCGTTAGCATATGTAAGTCCAGAGTTCTCTCCTCTTTGGGCAGTGTTTCAATGGTGACGTGGTTGAAGTCACCTGAGATAGCGATGAATGCACTCAGGTGTTGAGTTTGCAGACAGGCAACAGCGGAGTGAATGACGTCACATACCGACAGGTTGGCAGAGTGGAGGATGTAAACAGCTACAATAATGGCATGTGAAAACTCCCTGGGCAGATAATATGGCCTGAGCCCAACAGCCAACAGTTCAATGTCTGGGCAACAGACATGTTCCTTGATGGTAATGTGACCAGGATTACACCATCAGAAAAATCAGAAATCAGAAATACTTTATTGATCCCTGAGGGGAACTTGTTTTAGTTACAGGTGCTCTCTACAAGAATAGAAGAAATAGAAGAGATGAAGAAGAGATAGAAGAGATATAGAAGAGATAGAAGAGACAATAGAAGAGATAAAAGAGATAAACATGAAGTGCAATTAAAAGAGAAAAATACAAGTGGTAATAATAAAGAATAGACCAAAAAAATTTGGAAAACTAAGAAAAACAAACAGGAGCGACTGCAACAGGCGGCACATGCGCACTCTATCGGTTGTTGACTGGAACGGCGAGCCCCCCTCCTTTACGCTTACCACTTTCAGCGCAATCCCGGTTGGCCAGAACAGTCTGAAAGCCACTGATGGAGACGTTGTCGTCGGGTATGTCCTGGTTCAGCCATTTCTCCGCATGCGCACTCTAAGTCTAATTTAGACTAATGTTTTCCAAAAACAATTTTAAAAAATTGTATAATAAGAAAAAAAGAGTATAATAAGGAGAAATACTTATCCAAGACACTTTTGTGTCCAGCAAAAAAGGAAGTTTGTTCAGTGTTAAAAACAATTGACTTTGATGTAGCAAACTACTTTTGCTATGTTGCTGCAGCTTATCCTACATTATCTTATATTCCTCTGGAGTAGCTTCAGTGTAGTGAATCTTCATTTAATGTAAGATAACTGTGTTATGGTTTGTGTGGCAAAAACACAGCCAGGACCCAGGTTGCAGAGACAGAGTAACAAAGTTTATTTTCCAAAAGCAAAGTGCAAACAAAAGAGCAACGAAAATCACCACTAGGGGAAAAAGGTAATGTAGGCTGTAAAAAGACTAAACTAAAAATGCAAAACTGCAAACCTAAGGAGTAGCTGTAGAAAAAACACAAAATCACCAAAATGGGAATAACTAGAAATTCTCTAGAAACAAAAAAATCACCATAGCAGGGAAAAATGGTACAGTTAACAATAACTAATAAACTCGAGAGTACACTGGAGCTGGAAGCGAGGAAGGAGGCAAGGCAAACAGCGTGGCGAGACACATGAGAGCAGACCAAGGAAAATCTTCCGGCACTGAGCAGGTGGAAGAGCTGGCTGAAGTAGCCAGTGGCTGATGAACTGATGCCGCTCAGGTGTGTCTCCAAAGTGGCCAGGAGATCGGCCCTGCCTCCTTCCACGCTCCAGCGCTGCAGAGGAGGAGAGCGAGAGGAGAAGGGAGAAACAGAGGGAGGAGGGAAAATACAATCAAGGCGAGGGACAATACACCGCACAAAATCGAGACCACAACAAACTGGCAGCTTAGCTCACTACACTTTTCAAGTAGCTTTGCCAACATTGGGTCTTATTGTCCCTTCAAAAGTGAGATGCCTCTGGGTCATATTTAAGAAATACATTGTAGGATCATTCTATCATTCTGTCTTGTATCAATTCACAAAAAATAAAGAATGAGGGGCGGTAGCCGGCTCTCTTGTTCGTGATTTAATGCAATTTAATACAAAAACTATCTTAAAACAATGCATTTTCTACTGGGAATGAAACAAATGTCTGCCTTTTTTGTTTGTTTGTTTGTTTGTTTGTTTGTTTTCACAGACAGACACTTAACAGTCATGTGACATGGATGTAGGACAACTGAAAAGAATAGGCAGAAAAGCTGTAAGTATATCACAGTTTCAGAACAGATATTGTGAAACTAACACATTTTATGCCAAGGTATTGACTGTATTGAAAATTGAAGTTAGCCTAAACTATGAAAAATTGGATGGCAGATAATTTCTGACAGCTCAATGATGACAAAACAGAACTTATTATTTCTGCTCCAGTCTTGTACCTAAGGAAACGGAGAGTGAATGCTCTCTTTTTTCCTCTGTTAAATTGTCTTTGCGAAATTTAAGTGTCACTACTTATGTGTTTGATTCAGTCCTGCTTTTTTACAGCTGAGAAACTCAGACCAGTTGTGCCTCTCAGCTGAGATAGAGCTGTCTCAACTATTGTAGCACCTAACACCCCCACTTGCCAAAACAAAACATCCTTGGGTCGTTTACAAGTGGTTCCAATTTTAATTGGGTTCTCAAAGATTTCATGTGACATCAATCTTGGTTTTTATTCACTGACTTTCCATGGTTGCGTCTCCCTTTGGACTTAAGATTGGTAAATACTGAACACTTTAAAAGCAGTTCAATTTAATTCAGTTTTATTTGTATAGTGCCAAATCACCACAAACGTTGTCTCACGATACTTCCATATAGAGCAGGTACAGGCCGAGCTCTTTTATCTACAGAGACCCAACAATTCCCTCGTGAGCAAGCACTTGGCGACAGTGACAATTCAGTGACAAAAATGACAATTCATTTTTTGGATAGGAGAGGAGCGCTGAGTATTATACATATACATTATATAGCGGGTGTAGTGATTGAAATTTGTACATTTATATGTTTAGATCTATTACTGAAACATTTATTGTATGTATGTATTTTTTTTCTCTTCTGGTGTCTCTCAGGTTGAGGTGCTGATTGCCATCAGCAGCGTAACGTCTTCCCTGCTCTTTTCAGCCTCTGGCTTCCTCTCATGCAGTGTGATCAGCTTTATTGAAATTTTCCTGCATGATGTGCCTGCTGCAAAGGTGAGTTCAATGAAGTGAAAACTCACCCATACCATAAAATTTGCAGGTTTACTATTAAGCGTAACGCATCAAGTCATGAGCTCCTTTAGCGTGAAAAATACAAGATCATGTTTTAAAGAAACTATGAAATTGAATCATTGAGAAATCTCATTCAGAATCATCTAATTTTGTCTTTGCATGTGTGGTAAGGGTGAGGGGTAGGCAAGCAATGGGTACGGTTATGGTTAGGGTAAGTGTCCAGGAAATGAAGGTAAGTCTATGTAATGTCCCCAAAAGTGATGAAAACCTAAGTGTGTGTGTGTGTGTGTGTGTGTGTGTGTGTGTGTGTGTGTGTGTGTGTGTGTGTGTGTGTGTGTGTGTGTGTGTGTGTGTGTGTGTGTGTGTGTGTGTGTGTGTGTGTGTGTGTGGTCCAGCAATCCTATGACATCCTGCTGCTGATTCTGATGGTGCTGCTGCTGGTGCAGGCAATTCTAACTTCAGCCACTGTGGTGCACTGTGCCTCCTACAAGAGTCAGCTCCGCATAAGGGCTCCAGAGTGCAATGACAGCATGTACACTCAGACCCATTACAGTGAGGTAAGGCAGGTAAAAGGGCATAAATGGACACATCTGTCATCTGCCTGTATTATTCTTTCCTGTCTCTCCATTTCCAACAGGAGATATTTGAGAATGTTGAAAATTAAACATTTAATTCTCTTCCATGTGTTAGAACTACCAGCTCTAGCTCATGTAAATGTTATTCAAATATTATGACCTAAAAATCAATGACTCACACATAGTCATATATGCAAAAATGACATTGTGCTGCTCATCCTTCCAATTCATTTAGCTCGATGTTTCCCCTCTCACATGCCATCTCTCTCCAATCTTTCTCTCCCTGTTTGGCTCCTTCAGCAGCAAGCACCCAATGGAACACTGCAAGATTTTAACAAAGACAGAGCCTGGAAGGCAGTTGTGGTCCAAGTGGCCCAATGAGCAGTCCCACACTATGCAGAGTGATGAGAAGTGGAAAAAGGAGTAATAAAACAAACTGAGCTTTAAGGACAAGAGTATAATCCTGAAACTGTAAAGATTTATTCAGAGAAGGAATGTGACAGAGATATATATAGAGGACAAGGGAGAAAGAAATGTAGAGGCAAGGCAGAGAATATGCTTTTTATTTGTTTTTGTTTAATATATTCGCATAGATACTGCATTAAGCACTTTGGTTTGCATATCTGTTTTCTGGGTTGCCTGCTTAATGAGGAGTCTCACTATTTGACCTGGGAACAGAACCATTTTGCATAGTTTAATATTTTTACATTGATGACATACAGATGCAGTGAACAATCATGTGAGTCAGTGTTCGGTAGTATAAAAATGTTGTGAGCTATTGGGCCTAAAGTCCATACGGGACTTCATGCCCAAAAGTTTTATGGTTGTATTTTGTCATTTTTGTATCCTTACAAAGAAAATGTTCTAAAATCAGAAATGCATGCATGTATGCTACTTTTCTTACACATAGTGTGACTTATCTATCACCCAGCACAGCCTCAATTTATTCTAAGATATCAACTTCTATAGGTCACATTTGGCCTCTTCTCTTCTCTTCTCTTCTCTTCTCTTCTCTTCTCTTCTCTTCTCTTCTCTTCTCTTCTCTTCTCTTCTGTACACTGGTGTAGTAGTGGTTGTTTATTACAAGAGAATTGAGCCACCTGTATATTACATTTACATTTTCGTACATTTGATGTAAACGGAAATTCTGTGTTACTAGAAAAATAAAATGTTTGTCATCAACTGTAAATAAACGTTATGTGTATATTGCTTTATGGATGCTCTTCATGTTGTTTAATGTTCCTCATTTGAACAGTCTTCAGATATGGTGTAGATGGCATGTTTTAACAGAGTCCACCCTGCAACCTCATTATAACAGAATGATCTGTTTTGCATTCAGCACAGCACACATCATGAGAGGAAGTCGCATGACATTACTGACACTACATGACATTACATGACACTAACATTAGAGGACGCGAGAGAGAGAGAGAGAGAGAGAGAGAGAGAGATCCCCAAAGACCCCTTCCTCTACTCTGTTTCAAACTTTGTGTCAGTTTGGTTTACAATCCGCAGCATAATCCCCTAACTAATGTCGTTCTCTTGGATATAGAAGATGCTCGCCACACCTCGTGAATTTGAATTACGGATATGTTTCCATTCGTTGTTTGCAGGTGTCTCGAGCCGGTCCCACTATCACAGATGATGGGCAGGCTGAATAACCCTATCAGTAGGAGAATCGAAGCCTGTCAATGCCTTGTAGTTAGGTTGTAGACTGATTGGGCATAGGACTTGAAAAGTGGAGCAGTTAGCTATGTACTGTTAATGTTACTGTAATATTTCACTGGTAGACCAGTAAAAAAGATTATAGAATTGGGATATGGATTTCTGCATGATTGTATTATTTTTTCAGCATCTCTGCATACACAACACTATGTTCACTCGGTGAACCGCGGGGATGAAAGCGAGGTGATGCGATGGACTAGTGGATCTTAATGCGCTATCTCATCGTTCATTGTTTTTGAGTTAGAGGCAGGGCGGTAGAGGAGAGAATGGGATGGGAGAGGATGGACGCGGGGGGGCGGAACAAACCGGTGTGCTCAGAGACATGCTGTAGCTGCTAGTCCGCACTGCAGATTAACTCTTACTGCGCCGGGAGATGCAGCGAGACATGGTGAGTGGATTTTTTCCCCCACTGCATGCACATGGCTCGAAGTGTGGCTTTTCCGGTTCTAGCCTTTTCCAGAGTGAATAGGTAGACAGCTGATGCAGGCATTGAGCATCTTAGAGACTCTTCTCACACACACACACACACACACACACACACACACACACACACACACACACACACACACACACTGTCTACACGATGTTTAGCAGCTCTCCTCTGGCTGGCTATTCGGGAGTTGTCTCCTGCTCAGGTGTTGAAACGGCTTGTCGTCTGGTGGCAACTGCAGTTTACCACAATTCTGTGTCCCTGATGGAAGTGTGGTCCTCCTGGTTTCCAATTTTGCCAGTGTCACGGACTCACAAAGCCGTCAGGAGACAGCGGTGAGGGGCATCCTAGCTCAAAACGAGCTAACAAGGACGTAATGCTCTCTTCACCCTGCCGAAATGTGTGTTCCCATAGGGACTTACTAACCAGTCAAAGGTTGAAAACAGTGAGGACACCTAACAGTGTTTTTCTGTCACCATTAGTATAAAATTGTACCGCTTTACGTGTTTTTAAAATGTATAGTTAATCTAATATAATTATGTGGTCACGTGTTTTCTGAACATCTGAGAACAAGTATCATATGTATGTGCACTGAAAGTTCTTCCCACGTCAGCCTAATTCATAATGAATGAGTGGGGTTCCTCTCTTTCAGCTCCTGGAGCTCAGCTCTCGCTCTTTGTAGCCAGCTGTACCAGTCACAGCCAAGCAGGATGCTGTAGTAGCCAAAGAATGTGGGATTTCCCTCTCTAAACACTGGTAGCATCGCCCAACTGAAGGGCATTATCTGTTGGACTGGAGCAGTGCCAGTGGCTAATAGACAGTAGTGCAGCCTCGAGCTGGGTGCTGAAAATGTTATGCTGTCGCTAGGCAGTATGTGGACAGAACAGTGAAAAATCTGTACAGTATGTTACGTTATCCCCAAGGGGCATCTTGTTCCCTTACATTAACAATATGCAGCCTAGGGCAGTGTTTCCCAACCTTTTTGAGCCATGGCACATATTTTGCATTAGAAAAATCTCAAGGCACACCACCAAACAAAAATGTCACAAAATGTATATTTATTAAAATATAATGAAAATCTAGTCTCAATTTACTCAATTTACTTACTCAGTGTGAAGCCTGGGTCTGTTTAGTTAACCACAAAGCTGATACTCTTGCAGGAATTGAAGAAAGACACACAGGAAGATTTCACCTGATTGGTGCTCTAAGCCTTAGAGCACCAATCAGGTAAAATTGGATAATCTTCCATGGCACACCTGATGATTTCTCATGGCACTGTTATGTGCCACGGCACAGTGGTTGGGAAACAGTGGCCTCGAGTAAGGTTCTCTGATAATATTCTCTGTATCATTGGTCTCACCATGTGGGTGAGAGTGCTTTAAAGCTGACCAGAGTACGCTCATTGTCCTCATGAAGGTGCAGTCACAAGGTTCCACTCCCCAATATTAAGTATACTTTTCTCAGCTTAAAGGGTGTCATGGATGAGCTGTGCATCTGCATAATGAAAGGGAAGTGAGAGGAGGGCAGAGGGAGTAATGGAGAGAGAAAGAAAAAGAGGAAAATGGTGATGGTGAGGATTGTTGACAGGAAGGGGTGATGTATTCACACTCTTCTCTGAGGACATTCACGTAGCCTCCGAGTGAAATGAGCATGCAGCAGGCACCAATTGAACCCTGCACGATTGCTGGACAAGCATATGCATGCTGATGCACATATCCATACATGCAATCTCACTCACTCAAACACACACACTCTGCTGACAAGACATCCTGCTGACAGTGTCTTGGTTCACCTACATGCTGTACATGCTGTTCCACAAGGAAAATGACCACCATGAGTCTAGAGAGGAAAGAAGATTTAGTGTCCAAAAAACAAAATGTATTGTATTGTATTGACTGTATTTTATATAGCGCTTTTCTAGTATGATGACAACTCAAAATCTTGCCGAAGATTACTTCGACATGTAGGCTGCTGAGGCCTGGGATTGAACCAGCGCCCTTCTGATAAGTGGACAACTGCTCTACCTCCTGAGAGCTGCCCCATATCAAGGTTATTGATTTCTCAAGACCAATTGAGCATTTGTCAAAATCACTGAATAAATTCACTGAATAAATTCTGTTGTTGCTCAATTTCATTTTAGTGTACTAAACTTTTAGTGTACACTGCCAATGTCTCCCCCAGAGGTGACCACATTCACAGTCATAGAGTGGGGATTAGATATCCTCAGCCACATGACTGCATTATAGATGATGATAGATGGTAACAGAATTATCCTGTGGAATTTGTGAGACAAATTAACACTGTGGCTTGTTTGAAAGATGGTATTTATCGTAAACATGTTCCCAGAAATGACATCTTGCACCTCACTGTACCTTTACAAAAATGCACTTACTGTACCACTCTGACTGCTCATTTGTCTTTCAGGAACAGATTGGTCAGAGCTTCTCCTGACCAAAGCTCACGTAACAACTCTTCAGCCAGCAGCCACCTTGCCTGGGCATTTCAAGGACATCACCTAAATTCAGCCTATTCCTCCTACACATAGTGTGTGGACTGAGGCCAGGCACTGACCCCAGAGATGGGGCAGAACATAGGGATGCACACAGAAGAGACCAAACAAGTAGTGTACTTTTGAAAGTTATGTCCGAATGTTCATCTAAAAGAATAAGACGAAAAGTATAGAAAACTCAAAACTTTGAAGAACACAGACCACACAGTATGACCAGGTTCTTGGCCACACATTCCTCTGTGTGTCTGTATCACACTGTGTTGAGACTTATTTAACTTCAGCAGGGAGTGTCTTGTCTCCCCTCTGGCCCAGAGGGAGGTTGTAGTGTGTGCCCTTTGTTTTCCGGATGCAGAACATCCTTGATCAAAACTTAGACATGGCCACAGCTCTACTTGCCGGTGAGAAGCTGAAGGAGCTGATCCTGCCAGGGTCTTCTCAGGATGAGAAGGGTGGGGCACTGGCCAGCCTCATGGTGCAGCTCAAATTGGAGCTGCCCTTTGATCGTGTTGTTACTATAGGGACAGTCATCATCCCCATCCTGCTGGTCACCCTCGTCTTCACAAGAAACTTTGCAGGTGAGACTTGTGCCACTAGAGGGGGTTCATTTTCACAGGGAACTGCCAAAGCAAGGATGTCAAAGTCAAGATAGTAGCTGTTACCCCTCATATTACTGTTAACCAGGTACAATTTGTGATAATCAAGCACAGGTCTGTAATGTTCTTTGTTTCTTTCAAGCAACAAAAGTCACAGATACAAAGTCTCGCCACAAGGATGTGATAAAGTTTAAGTAAGTAGATGTAAATTATCTATACCCAGTACATTTTGAGTTAGGCATAGAGTGCATTAGAGGAGCAAACAGAACTAGAGAGAATCTGGAGACATGAGGGGATGAATTATAGGGAGAGGAGAGAAGAAAGTGTTTGTTTAAGAGGAAAGAGTAGAGTTCATTAGTTCATTGTGAGTTTATTGCTGAGTCAGACCCTCTACATAGTAGCACTGATCATGTGGGACTGAGCATTTAGTAGCCAAAAAATGTAGGTGTTAAGGTATGTTGTTCATTTTTCCCTCACACGGGTGTTTTAGGGCATTGCCAGGGATTTTTTTTGATGATTTGGCATGAGGTTAGCATCCTGCCTTCTGTGACTGTGATATGTGCAATATCATTGGACATATTGTCTTTATTAGCACTAACATAAAAGAATACATGCAAACTTTAAAAGTGTTTCTTAAGTTTTTCTTAAAAATAAGTTACATGTTTTTTTATTTAAATAGCAACCACTTGTAATATCAGATGCACTTAGTTCCAAAGATTAAAAGTGGACTTGCTGGAATCCTAAACCACTTATATTTGTAGTTAATAGACATAGATCTGATAAAGAACAACTTTGATAGAAAGGAGTGTTCTTCTTCTATCTGAGGCAGGACGACACTTATATAATTTCAAAAAGCTGTGTGAACATTATGAGAGACAATGCTGTGTGCTGAACACTTGAATGATTCCCATACAGTAGTAATAAAAATAAAACAGGTCAGATATTTCTTAAAGTTGCATTTTCAACAATACATATGAGGGGACACTAGTTGTCACTCTCCCAGTTGAATCATTTTATCTTAGGCACTTGGAAGTGAAATGAGATTGAACATTTTTACTATGCAGAGCTACTGTATGGTTAATTTCAGATTCACAGCACTCAGTGTAGTTGTGTCCACATTGTAGTCTTACGGTACAACGGATGATTACAACAGATATTTCAGGTTCATTTACCTTTTTCCATTTTCAAATTTTCGGAGTGGTTTAGATGAAATTGTTAAACTGGGGATTTTTGTCTGTTTGTCTGACCCCATTTTAACATGTTGGCAAAATGTGTCTTCCAGAGTTTTAACATTGCCAGATCTTGGCAATAAAAATCAAGAGGAAAATCTTTTAGCTGATAGGTGATGTGGGAAATTATAAAAATAAGACCCAGGATGTAGCATCATAGCATTCTTCTTTAAGTTAATATGCTTAATTTATACTCATCCAACTTGTTGAAGTAATTTTTTGGCTGACTCTTTGTATGTGTACTTTCCTCAGAGGAGTCCATATACTGTTACACACCACACAACTTCACCAGAGACCAAGCACTGTATGCAAGAGGCTACTGCTGGACAGAGCTGCGAGATGCTGTGCCTGGTGTAGAGTCTGACCTTTGGCCTTCATTATTTGAGCACAAGTTCCTGCCATATGCTCTGCTGGCCTTTGCTGGAATCATGTATATTCCAGCTTTGGGTTGGGAGTTCCTTGCCTCTACACGGCTCACTTCAGAGCTCAATTTCCTGCTTCAAGAGATTGATAACTGCTATCATCGAGCTGCTGAGGGCCGAGCCCCAAAGATCGAGAAGCAGATCCAATCTAAAGGACCTGGCATTACTGAGCGGGAAAGGAGGGAGATAATAGAAAATGCAGAGAAGGAGAAAAGCCCCGAGCAGAACCTGTTTGAGAAATATTTGGAGAGACGAGGCCAAAGTAACTTTCTGGCTAAGCTTTACCTGGCACGTCACCTGGCCATCATCTGCCTCAGTTCCATCCCCATTTCCTATCTGAGTGCGTATTATGCCCGCCAAAGGCAGAATGAGTTCACCTGTGCACTTGGTGAGCCCCCAGACATTAGCAGCTATGTAGAGCTGAAGCTCAGGGTCAACTGTAAGCTGCCTGCTGTGCAGCTGCAGCGCATCATGGCAGCAGTAGATATTGCTCTGCTCTGCACCATGAACCTCATCATCCTGGTTAATTTGCTGCACTTGTTTGTGGTGCGTAAGTCTAACTTTGTATTTGACAAACTGCATAAAGTTGGTATTAAAACACGGCGACGCTGGCAGAAGTCTCAGTTCTGTGATATCAACATCCTGGCCATGTTCTGTAATGAGAACAGGGACCACATCAAGTCGCTCAACCGACTAGACTTCATCACCAATGAGAGTGACCTCATGTATGACAACGTGGTCAGACAGCTGCTGGCTGCACTTGCACAGTCAAACCATGATGCTACACCCACTGTGAGGGACTCTGGAATACAAACACTTGATCCTAACTTGGATCTTGGAGTGGGAGAGATGGGTGGGGAGCCACTGGTCATCAAACGTCCCCGCAAGAAAATTAAATGGATCCCAAGTTCAAATCCTCTTCCTCAGCCCTTCAAGGTAAGGCAGCTGCCTGAGTACAGTTTCCAATTCATCATCATTCATTCAGGATCAAACAAACAACAAAAAGAAACCTACTATCCTCTAGGAACAGAAAAATACTTATAACAAGAATTTTTTCATTGGAGCACAGCAGGTCATTTGAACATGGACTGTATATCTGTTCAACATGCTTCCAACTGAGTGATATCAGCTCTTGATAAGAGCCTCTTTCTGTGAGGAGGCACAGGTAGTGGTCATCATTTGAGACTCCAAAACATAAAACACTGCAATGCTGCTTTAACCGTTACCAATGGCTACCTTAGTTGTAGTTGAAGCTATGATTAAATTATCTATTTTTGTGTTTTCTGTCATTTGTAAAGGAACCCCTTACCTTGACACGTTTGGAAAATAACACCAAGCCTGAAAAACCCAAACCAGTTAGACGAAAGACAGTGGCAGACAGCTTCATTGCCCCACTTTTGGATAGCAAGAGCACACAACATCCTGCAACAAAAGGTATGCAGATTATTTGACTTACATTGACCATATGGGCAGACACACCTCCAAATGAACACTAATGTAGAGGTGTCTCTGCTGGATGTGTAAATATGCAACTGTTTGCTAACATGGTGATAAAACTGTACATATGTACATACTGCTGCTGTGTGCCAGACAATCAGTTAGGGCAGGTATAAGCATACATTGGATGGATAAGCTGTCTTTTTGCTGTAATGTTGTACCTCCTTTTAAGGGAACCTTTTCATTTCTGATTGCAGATCTAAGTGGGATGGAGAAAAAGCACACTCGCAACTTTTCTCTGGATGTCCACCCATACATGCTGACCATTCGTAAGCCCAAGGTGGAGGCCACAACCAGAGAACCTTTACCCTCAGAGCACAATATGGATACAGTATATCTTGAAGGCACACACACTATTGTTCATGTGTCTGGCGCAATGACAGGTAAGCCTGAGCTCTCATTTGCTCTTGCTCCTTCTGGTTCAGGGCAGAATTGATCACTTTTCACATGAAACATTTCAATAATTATGCACTGTTTGGGGAATGAAATACAATAAAAGAGAGTATTAGCTTTTACTTCCAGTTGTTTTAGTTTTCAGTCCATCTTGTCGGGCTAAACCATGACATCCTCAGAGTCTTGCTGTGCAATTATTGCTGACCTGTGAAAGAGCATGTTTTTACAGAAGGGGACACATTGCCTACTCTGACTTTCTGGTCTCTTCCTCTATCCTGGCCTCTATTTCATTCTTATTCTTCAGAAACTAAGGTATGCTCTCCAGAATCAACCAACACTGCCTTTTCTACAATGACCCTGCCCACCACCACTTATGTAAATGGCGTAAGCCCAAACCCTCCCTCCAGTGAGGACCCCCTCAGTCCCAAGTCCTCTCCTCCTCCAAGGGAGCCTCTCACCCAGATAGATAACCCCGAGTGTCAGCCACCACCCCTGACCAGGGCCCCTACACACCAGTTGCTGAGTATGCATCACACTCTCTTTGAGGAAGAAGAGGATGAAGAAAACCGTAGAGACAGACTGGCAGAAAGACCTGGGGAGCTCATTGCTGCTGGGGAATGTTGAAGAAGGAGAAGAGGAACGCTGACTGAGATGTCTTTCCCGAACACTACAGTCTACACCCTGACCATCATGTCAATCACCTATCAACAGCCACCTCTACTCTTTAAATTAACTCAAACAATCCTGTGATGGGTGGACTGGACAGAAATTGGACAGAGACAAAATTATATGTGATTCTAGTTCTCATAAAACAAAATGACTTTTGGAACGGGAAAATCATCAAGAGAGTATAAGACAAAAGTTTGTGTATCTGATAATGTTGATCAGGGTATTACTGTAGGAAATGATGTTGCATTCATGTCTCAGGATGACTGGTAAACACCCTCCAATGAAACCAGCAGTGATATAATTCAACAGGGTGCTACAGTGCAGGGTCAAATAGCTCTACTGAACTAATTAAAGGATGAGTGGTAATGAGAGATGAGTGAACTTTCAAAAAAAAAAAAAAAAATCACACACCTTAGAGATGCATATCTGCCAAGAGGACTGTTTTATTGCTTCATACAAAATGTATTTTAAACATGTATGATCACGCTTAGTCCCTTTATCCCAATAGCCAAGTAGAAAGGTAGCTCACACAATAGAGTTGTAGAGATCTGCACAATTAATATGCAAAAAGATCACAATACATTTGTGGCAATAATGTAAGCGCTTACAGCATCGTATTTCACAGAACACTATTCATGTAGAGATGCTGTACAGTATATGACTCAGCGTTTGTGGAGTATGGAAAATATGACACACATTTCATGGCTCTATCATTGCCATTTCACCATTGATTTAGATTGTATTTCAGATCTTGACATGACTAAATTTGCATGTCACTAATAGTAGGTAAATTGGCATTTTACATAAAAGAAGAGCAAAAAAAACAGACTCTACCATGAACATGGCATTATGGGGTGATGTGGAACAATATTGCTCTGATTTCTCTAATATATACCAGATATCTTTAAGACTGAGTAAAAAGGCAGTGATGTCGGTGTTTTCTACTTGGGGCCTTTATTAGCACCTCAAACATGATGAAAGGAGTTGGACTCACTGGTAAACTGTGTGACTTTTGTGGTCTGATAGCTTCTTACAGGAGTACTGTAATGTGAAGTGAATACACTGATGAGCAGATGTTTTAAAATCATTCCTCACTGGAAGGGTTATTATATGATGACTAGGCTTTGGTTTGTCAACAGCTGTCTCTGATACAATCTATATTTCTTTGAGTTGTTCTGCTCTGTCTCACATTGTGTTAACATTTGCCATGAATAATGAATAGTTGTAGTAAAACCAAGCATATTAGTATTTATGCATTTTTCCTAGGGAACAAGCAAGTGAACATGGGGGATTGGTGCCTCCCACAACCTATCCATACACATTTCTTGCAGCTGCATGTGTAATGACAGGAACTTTAATAAAGCAACTGTCTGCACTAACTTACATGCCAATATGACATATACCATAGAAGACATTGTTAGGGGTCCTACCCACAATATGTGTAGACCTATGCATACTATACTCATCTTTTCTTCTGGGGCATTCAGTAAACGCACATTTCAAGACTCGTCATGCTGACCTTTGAAGGAGAACATTTGGCTCGCAATTCCCATCTTAGACTTGTCCAGCACACTAAATACATCCAAATGCACTTAAAGACTTGTAGCACGAGTGCGTGAGAGAGGACGTTAATTTAAATGTTGTAACATAGCCTGTCATAAGGGATTTTCTGTGTAGATTTTCACGTTGAGATAGTCACGGAGGTAAATGTCTCACAGTCGTCATGTTTGTGAAAGGTTCTAGGAAAGATGACTTAAGTTGTTCTGTGTGAAATGTTATGAAAGCAACAAATTAAAAACAGTCATTCAGAAATGTGTGCGCCTCAATCAATGACTAACGCAGAGGGCGGAGACGAATACGGACAGGTGAAATCAAACAAACAAACAAAATATAAAATTAGTTGGTGGAATAGGCATAATCTGGACTGTGACTGTAGCAGGATGGCAAGTAGTAGTGGTGGTGGATCAGATGATGATGATATGGTGATGAGTTGCACCCCAGTTCAGAGTCAGAGAAAGAAAGGAGGAAATGGGAGTAGAACGCCTACAAACAAATGCTGTCATACAGATGATGAAGAGAGACACGATGTGAAGAAAAAACTCAATGGAGGAACACAAGATTATTCTTAAATTTAAAGCAGGGCATGATATTTCATCTGTAAGTCCAATTACTCTAACAAATGGTTTGAAGAAAGCACTTGGAGATATTGAAGTGGCGAAAGTATTAAGAGATGGCAGTTTGTTTGTGAAATGTAAGAATGCTGGGCAAAGAGACAAGGCACTTACATTACAAAGTGTGTGTAGGAAAGAAGTGGCAGAGAGAAAAGCAGTGGGAGGGGGTAGCAGTGTCAGAGGAGTGATATCGGGAATACCTGTAGGAGAGAACCTGGGAGAACTGAAAAAGCTGATCAAAGGAGCAAATGTTGCGGGAATAAAGCGACTGCAGGCATTCAGGAATGGTGATAAAACTGACAGCACATCAGTAATGATTGAGTTTAAAGACCAGATTCTCCCTGATAAAGTGATGGTGGGATACATGAGCTTTAATGTTCGAGCATACATGCCACCTGCTCTTAGAAGCTTTAAATGTCAAAGATATGGACAGATTGCCACGGTGTGGAGAGGGAAGCAGAGGTGCGGAGGGGAGAACGCTTATGGAGAATGTGGGGATAACACCAGTTAAATGTTGGAATTGTAGAGGAAATCACACAGCACCAAATGGAGGGTGCAGAGTGAAGAAACAAGCCACTGAAATCCAACAGGTGAGGACAGAACAAGAGTGACTTATGCAGAAGCAGTGAAGATTGTTGGCAAGAAAAACAGAAAGGAGAATCGACCTGCGGCTCAACACAAGGAAGAAAGTACAAACATACATCAGACGGGACTTACAACTGACAAGCTAGTTCTGTTCTTGGCCTATATCATTAACTGCTCAGAACAAGCAAAAACAAAAACTGAAAAGATCAAGATCATTGTGAAAGCAGCAGCAAATTTCTTGAACATGAAAGATTTATCTTGCGAAAAAATACATACAGACCTCAGTCAAGGAGAGGGGACATTAGACAGCAGTCAGCAACTTATTCCGTAATGCTAATTCTACAATGGAATGCTAGAATTCTAATTGCAAATGGACAAGAGTTTAAAGGACATATCAAGGAATTAGCAGTAAAACCAGACATTATTTGTGTACAGAAAGCATGGCTCAAACCAACTCTGGACTTTATTATTAAAGGATACTCAAGCATTTGTAAAAGATAGACCTAGTGGACATGGTGGGGGATGCGCAACTTTTATTAGACAAGATATAAAATTCAAGCAAATAATGACAGCACAAGAATTAGAGGTAGTAGTCACTGAGGTGTGGATAAAGGAAGGAAGTATGAAAATAATTAATTTTTATAATCCCTGTCAGCAATTAGACAAAGAAAGGATGGAATCCATCTTAGATGATTGGAGAGGGATATTCTGGTATGGAAATTTTAACGCACACAGCACAGTGTGGGGGGACCAAGATGACTCAAATGGGGAAATTATAGAATAAGTTCTGGAAGAGAAAGAGATGGTATGTTTAAATAATGGTTTAGGCACCAGGGGTGAACCTGGCGAGGGGCACAGAATCAGCATTTGACCTCACTTTGGTCTCACAATCTCTGGCAGCAATAAGTAACTGGGAAGTCTTGAGGGGGAGCACAGTGGGTGGTGATCACTATCCAGTATCTGTTTTTATGGGAATAGAAAAGTATACTGACCAGAATAATGGAGAAGGGAGATGGAAATTTGAGGAAGCAAATTGGAACAAGTTCAGAGTATTAAGTGAGGGGAAAATGCAAATGATAGATATAAACCAACCGGTAAAGGAACTGAACAATGAAATTTGTAAAAGTATAGAGGGAGCAGCAAAGGAGTCCATCCCAAGAAGTAGTGGGAATAAAAGGAAAAGATTAGTCCCATTGTGGACAAGTGAATGCACTAAAGCAATAAAGGCTCGAAACAAATCCTTTAAAGCCTTAAAAAGAAATCTTTCTGTTCAGAATTTAATCTTTTATAAGAAACAACAAGCACTGGTGAGGAGAGTAAGTGACCAAAGTAAAAAGCCCACAGATCAGCCCTCTTAATCCATAGCCACCTTGTGGCTTTCTCTGCGGCTTCACTAGCCAATTGAATGGCTCTTCTTGGCCGCCCCTGTAACACCCAGCCGTCCAAGGACTTTGCAGAGTGAGCGTCCTGCAAAGCCTCTGCAGCCAACTTCTACAGGCTCGTAGATTGTCCTCCAGCCTCTGCCTCTGCACTCCTCCACCAGCTCCTGGTATTTCTCGTGCTTTCTCTCGTTGGCTTCTTCAATCCGCTCTTCCCAAGGCACAGTTAATTCCAGCATGATCAGGTGTTTTGAAGCCTCAGATGTAATAATCATGTCTGGTCGGAGGGATGTTGGTGCGATGTGCTGTGGGAACCTCAGCTGTTTTCCCAGGTCAACCTGCAGCTGCCAATCGGTGGCTGTGTGGAGGAGGCCTGTTGTTGCTTGTGGTCGTACCCGAGGTCTCTCTCCGGCCTTGACGAAGGGGGCTGTTTTAGAAGCATGATGGTGTCTGCTGGCACTGATGGCTGAGGCTATACTCTCAGCAACTGTTTTGAGCACCTGGTCATGGTGCCAACAGTAGCGACCATCAGCCAGGGCTTTGGGGCAGCTGCTGAGGAGATGTCCTAGAGAGCCTCTTCCAGAGCAAAGAGGGCAGGAAGGTGTCTCGCTCTTCCCCCAGGTGTGAAGGTTTGCTGGACTCGGGAGGGCATCATAGACTGCCTGTCCCAGGAACCGGACGCGATGGAAGTCTGCCTGCATAATGTTTGACCAGGTGACTTTGCGCTGCAATGTGTTCTCCCACCTTGTCCACGCTCCCTGCTGCCAGAGTCCCACTGCCCTACTCACTCTCTCTTCCTCCAGGCCTGCTCGGACCTCCTCTTGGAGTAGCAGGTGTCTCTCCTTGCCCTGGGCCTTGCTGACCTGGGTCTTTGGGAAGTAGCCCAAGCCTGCTCTTCCAGTTGCCAAGATCCCCACCAGGGCCTTCTGCCTTAGGCGTGACTCTGCCACCTCCACTGCCTTCTCTGCCTTCCATTTCCTTCCTGCCCTCACTTCAATCCCAGCTGATGACACCTTGTAGTCCCTGGAGTCTCTGTAATGTAGGGCTTCTCTTGTGCGTGCCACCTTGAACTCCTCAGTGAGTCTGCTGAAGGGCAGCTGCAGGGTGTTCCTCATCCCATACAAGGCAGCGCTGGTGAGGCTACGTGGAAGGCCCGGCCACTTCCGAAGAAAGCCACTGATCTTCCATTCGAGAGATTCCACTGTTGTTATCGGGACTGCGTAGACGAGGAGAGGCCACAGGACTCGGGGCAGGATGGAGTGCTGGTAGATCCAGGCTTTAAATCTACCAGGTAAGCCTGACTTGTCCACCTTGGTGAGCCAGGCTCCAAGCTCTTCACTTAACTTCTGGATGGCAGCTTTGTCTTTCAGGGTGGAGTCAAAGAGCTTTCCCAAGCTCTTGACTGGTTGTTCAGTAATGGATGGGATTGCTGTTCCTGAGATGGAAAAACGAAATTTGTCAACCACCTTCCCCCTCTTCAACACCATGGACCTTGACTTGGAGGGCTTGAAATTCATCCTTGCCCATGTGATGAGTCTCTCCAGACCTTGCAAGATCCAGCTGCTCCCTGGGACTGATGTTGTCGTGATGGTGAGGTCATCCATATATGCACTTATAGGGGGCTGTTGGACACCTGACTTGGACAGGGGCCCTCTGCATTCCCCCTAAGCAGCCTTGACCACCATGTTCATCGCTAGGGCGAAAAGGATAACAGAGATGGTACAGCCTGTTATTATGCCTTTCCCCAGGCGTTGCCAGTCTGATGTTACTGACCCAGAAGTGACTCTGAGCCTGAAATTGTTGTAATAATCCAGGATCAGGTCCTTGATCTTACTGGGCACATGGTGCCGGTGTAGGGCAAGCTCAACCAGTTTGTGAGGGATGGACCCATAGGCGTTGGTCAAGTCCAACCACAACACAGCGAGGTCACCTCTGCTCTCGTGTGTCTCTCTGATGAGCTGTGTGACTACTCCAGTGTGCTCTAGGCAGCCAGGAGCTCCAGGAATCCCACCCTTCTGCACGGAAGGGTCGATGTAGTTGTTCTTGAGGAGAAACTCGGTCAGTCTTCGGGAGACGATGCTGAAAAACACCTTCCCTTCCACACTTAATAGTGAGATCATCCGAAACTGGTTGATGTTCTTTGAGTCCTCCTCCTTTGGGATCCAGACTCCCTCTGCGCATCTCCACTGGTCGCCCCCCCCCCCATTAAAAATCTATAAAATTATGGAAAAAATGATAAATGAAAGGCTAGTCTACTATTTAGAAAGGAGGGGAGAAATAAAATGCTATCAGAGCGGATTCAGGAAAGGAAGGAGTACTGTAGATCCTGCTCTGTGTTTCGAACATGAAATTAAGAAAGCTCATGTAAATAAAGAGAGTGTAGTGGCTGTGTTTTTTGATGTGGAAAAAGCCTATGACATGATGTGGAGGGAGGGGCTACTAATTAAACTGTACCATATAGGGATGAGGGGGAAAATGTACAGGTGGATTAAGAATTTTTTTACAGACAGGATGATACAAGTGAGAGTGGGAAAAATCCCTCAGGGCAGTATTATAAGTCCACTTCTGTTTTCAATGATGATAAATGACATATTCAGTAATACAGACAGGTCCATAGTGACCTCATTATTTGCAGATGATGGGGTTATGTGGAAAAGGAGACAGAACTTGGCATTCAATGCTAGGAAATTGCAGAAACAAATAAGGAAGGTGGAAGCTTGGGCTTTGGAATGGGGCTTTAGGTTCTCAGTTACAAAGACAAAGGCAGTTATCTTTTCTAAAAAGAAAACACAAAACCAAATCAGTCTTAAACTATATGGACAATTTGGTTTGACAAGAAGATTACATGGAAAAAACATATTGAGAAAATAGTTGAAAAGTGTAAAAAGATCACTATATGTGGGTTAATTCGGTCAGTTATTGATTACGGATGTATAGTATATGAATCAGCATTAAATACATTGCTGAAAAAACTGGATGTCATCCAATATCAAGCTTTGAGACTATGCTGTGGTGCAATGAAAACAACTCCAGTAGTAGCACTTCAAGTGGAGATGGGGGAGATGCCATTGGAATTGAGAAGAGAACAGATTACATTAAACTATTGGCAAACCTAAGAGGACATGAGGAAAATTCTCCGGGTCAGAATATGATCAAACCATGCCAAGGGAAAGGAAAAGGACAGGTGATGAGTTTTGGATGGACAATTGAGAAGTGGGTTAAGAAAGTCGGGATAGCAAACAAAACTATAGGCCAAACTGTTGCTCTCTCTGTCATGCCACCATGGACAATGGAAGAAGTGAAAGTCGATTTGAAACTGTTAAAGGACCAAAAAGGAAAAAATGTAAGTGCAAACAAAGTTAACAAATACATAAATAGGAATTACTCACAGTTTGTTAAAGTATACACAGATGCGTCCAAGTCACAGAATAATAAGATCGGAATAGCTTTTGTAATACCAGATTTAGATACAATGTCAAGTAAAAGGATTAGTGATGACTTAGCAGTGTAGGGGAGTTATTGGCTATTCTGCTTGCACTGAATTGGATAAAGGAAGTCAGACCACAGAAAGTCTTAATAGGATCAGATGCGAGCAGTGCATTAGAAAGTATTAGACATAACCATTCAAATTCCAGGCTATACATCATACTTGAGATAGGCCAAAAGATACACAGAATCAGGGGGATAGGGGTAGAAATTCAGTTAATTTGGGTTCCAGCACATATTGGATTAGAAGGAGATGAACTGGCAGATAAATATGCTAAGAGTGCAACACAGAAGAGAGAAATAAATATGGTTGTAAAATACAGTAAGTCTGAGATGAAATGTACAATCAAATCAAAAATAAATAAGAAATGGCAGGAACGATGGGACAGAGGGAGGTAGACACCTCTATAGTATTCAAAGGAAAGTTGGAGAAATGAAAGTCATAGGAGCAGAAAAGAAGAAGACATAATATCCAGGATGAGATTCAGTCATACTGGCCTGAACAATACACTATACGTCATGAGGAAGCGTGCTACAGGAAACTGTGAGTACTGTGGATTACAGGAAACAGTGGAGCATGTATTCTTACATTGTCAACAGCACTCCAAAGGAATCAACTAACACTGACTGAGTATGACAGAGCTATTAAGGAGGGATTCAGGAGATGCTGGATACAGGGCAATATTCAGGTTTTTACAGAGCATGGGGGTTATCATTAGGATCTAATGTAGAGGTACAAGCTATCCTGCTCCACACTCCAGTCCAGAAGGTGGCGGTAATGCACCTAACAGTTGTTTGCCAACGGCCAGGAAAAACAACAGAGGAAGAAGAGGAAAAAGACTAACGCCATATGTACCAGAATGCATTGCGGCTCTCAGTTTCAGAGGAGAACCGTGTTACCGTAGCGTTGCTCGAGAAGCACACACTGACACACGGGCTTGATAGCTCGGTAAGATGTTCGTATTTGTTTGAGACATCTATCGTCTGTATTACCAAACATATAGTACTTGATAATGTCAGCTGTTGTTGTGAAATTATTCCGTTTCAGCGCGTATGATTTAACGCAAAATCTTACCTAGGTTGCTAGCCTACATTAGCTTGCGTTAACAGTTAACAGTAGCTGTTATCATCATCCGGGAGCTAGCCAAACCGATGAGTCCTCAGTAAATGCTCGATGATCAGCAGTCTTGTACCTGGAAGTCACTTTAGCTAACGTTAGTTCGTAAACCTGCCACTGGCACGTCACTTCCAACATAACGTCTTCATGACAGGCTGACGTTACCTCTTCGATTCATATTATTGGTTCATCTATCTATCTATCTATCTATCTATCTATCTATCTATCTATCTATCTATCTATCTATCTATCTATCTATCTATCTAATACAGTACAGTACAGTCCCTAGCTGTAGGTTAACGTCTCACTGTTTAGTGTAACGAATATCTTCATTCTGACCTCTGTCACACGCAGCTTTCAGTTTTTCAAACATGGATCAAGACAACAATTCAGAGGTGTGTAACAATTACAGACTATTTTTGTATGAGATAGTAGCTTTTTTTGACTGATGTTTTGGTGATGCTCTGCTCACACTGGAATAAGGGGACACACTGGGTGTCTTAAGTGTTTTAGAATTATGTTGTAGAAAAAACCCAAAACGTGTTATTCTTTTGCTAACTTGCTTGAAATTGTTTTTCAAAAATTTTAGTTTTAATTTGCCCCGAACAGTTACCTAAGTATGTGCAATCAACTTTTCTGTCCCTGACTAAACTTGAACAGGAATAATCTCTTTATCTTATGGTGATGTAAACATGACGTGTCTAAGATGTCTAAGATATTGTTTGCTGTTTTGATGTCTAACAGGATGAATCAATCGGCCTATCAGAGGATCCCTCAGAAGAGGAACTGCCTTGTCTACCTCCAGGGCTGTGTAAGTTTTTCTTTTTTTCTTTTTTTTCTTTTTTTAACGTAAATAGGTTGTGTATGCATGAGAGAGATGTTGCAATACCTTTTTTTAAAAGTGACAATTTCTATGCAGAATTTTCTTTATATAATAATATAAACTCTTATAACTGTGTCTGAGACTGGATAGTTTATCATCTGGCAGTTCATTGCAGCAACCTCTTCTTTGCTATTTCTAATTTAAATAGTAAATCTGCATGGCACAGTTATGAAAGTCTTACAAATTCTATGCTCTGTACAAGAAAGGGATTTGCTGATATGATATACTGCTGCTTCTTGGGTCAATGGTGGATAATCACCACCTATTTAATCAGAATACCTTAAACGCACAGTATTAACTGCTGGATCTGGGTTGTGGAGTTACTTTTGTGTCCTTATTATCCAATCAAACAATGGGTTTGAGAGCAAAGCTTCCATATCAAAAATAGATTTGAACAAAATTATTGACAAATGTATGTATTAATGCAAATCCAGATGTTTTGTGTGGAAATGAAGACGTTTTGCTTGCAAATCCAAAAGTTTTGGTTTTGAATCCCAAAGTTTGGCTTGTAAATCCAAAAGTTTTATTTACTGTTAAACTGAATCTCAGAGCCTATGTTGAAAGATATGACATGGTCACTAATGAACAATCTCAAACGGAGTGACAGATTGGCAACATCCACTATTAGTAAAGTCCATGGAGAAGTCAGAGTGGGAGTGGAGAAGACTGAAATCAATGCACAAGTATGTTTATACGTAACTTCCATATTAGTAAAAGCAAGATTGCTATGTTTGAACTGGTGCATGTAGATTGCTTTCATTCAAAGATATTTAAAAAATTATATATATATATATATATTTTTTTTTTTTTTTAATTTTGTCCGCATGTAGCTACTATCTTAGTTCAATAATTACTCATAGTAATGATATGTGCCCAGGCTGCGTGTAAGCTTGAATGATGTTATCCATGTAGCTACTAGTTATCAGGACTATTTGTGCTTAAGAATCTCATGTTAGTTTATGCTATATTTGTGCTTTACTGTATAATTTTAGCTGCCTGCAGCCAGCATAGTTAATGACTATCACTTTCTCCTCTGTTGTGATGTTAGCTGAAATGTCTGAATTGTAACATTAGTTGAGCTGTCTGGATTTCAGTCTTCTTGTTTTTATACACATTTTCAATTTAATTTAATAATAGCGGCTGACGACAGCATCAGATCTATGTGGAGCGATAAGGAGACTGTAACAGTGCTAACATTAAAACATGAAAGAAACATAAATGTCATATTCCCATTCTGTTTTCTCCTGTATTTTTCTTTATTGTTTGATTGGTGCTCACTCAATTACATCATCACCTCCTACTGCTTATTTCAGTGGGCCAACTCCTGATAACAGTATTATAGAAGTGGATGGAAACAAGCATTCATTTGCATTTTCTTTAGCTGATTTTGCTGATTGAACATTTAGAATATTTTCAAAAGATAGGCCCATTCCAATTGATCAAAAGTCCTCCCAGCATTGACTACAATTAAAGTTAAGTCTTATCCTTGCTTCTTGGCATATTATATTAATGACATACAGATGATTCTAATATTGGTTTTGACATTTATTGTGTACGAAATCAGTTTATTTTTTGAGGATTGTTGTGAATTATATCAGGAACTATCTTGGCTATCTTGATTATGTTGGACTTTGGTAATGATTTTATTGTCACTATTAATTACACTTATTGGTTGATACTGAGATGGAGTATTACCTAGCTGTCATGATTTTGGTATCACTTAGACAATTGCTTGGTACATTGCTGGAGAACATGATGCCTCGATGCATTATTAGTATTATTTAAAAAGGATAAGCTAATCCTTCTCCAAAATGTAGAATAAAATTCTTTTGGAAATCCATCCATACCTTTTTTGTAGAGGAAAGCGGTCAATTGCATTTTAAATTTGCTGTTCTTATTTCAATTCAATTCAATATATAGGGCCAAAACAGAAGTTGACACTTTCCATATAGAACATACTATTTATTGTATGAGACCCAACAATTCCTTCATGAGCAAGCACTAGGTAACAGTGACAAGGAAACCCTTCCTTTTAACAGGCAGAAACCTCAAACAGAACCAGGCACCTCAACAAGGGGGAGGGAGGGAGGGAGAGAAAGAGAGATGTTTTGATTTGATTTTTAAACCAATATTTATTTATCTTTTAGTGCACTGTATAAAGCCATTATACATGCATAAAGATACTAAGATGCTTAGAAGACATTAGAAAAACAAAAACAAATCAAAGACCTAACTGAAAAATTGAAATGTGAGACAGGCTCTCCACCTCATTGACCATATGAGAAATAACAACATAGAATCTGTAGTTATTAGTCTTGATGCTGAGAAGGCTTTTGATTCTGTTCGTAGAAATATTTGTTACTTAAACGCTTTGGCTTTGATGATCAGGTAATTGGATGTTTAAAATATTGGTGACACTTATCAACCCCAATACAAGTTTGCCTAAATTATTATTTCTCCTTAAAGAATTTGGCTCAAACTCTACGTACATACACTACCATTCAAAAGTTTGGGGTCACCCAGACAATTTCATGTTTTCCATGAAATCATACACTTTTATTCATCAAATTAGTCGCAAAATTAATAATAATATAAAATAAAGTCAAGACATTGACAAGGTTAAAAATAATGATGTTTATTTGAAATAATAATTTTGTCCTTCAAACTTTGCTTTGGTCAAAGAATTCTCCATTTGCAGCAATACAGCGTTGCAGATCTTTGGCATTGTAGTTGTCAATTTGTTGAGTTAGTCTGAAGAAATTTCACCCCACACTTCCTGAAGCACCTCCCACAAGTTGGATTGGCTTGATTGGTGCTTCTTACGTAACATATGGTCAAGCTGCTCCCACAACAGCTCAAGAGGGTTTAGACCTGGTGACTGCGCTGGCCACTCCATTACAGACAGAATACCAACTGACTGCTTCTTCCCTGACTAGTTCTTGCATAGTTTGGAGGTGTGCTTTGGGTCATTGTCCTGTTGAAGGAGGAAATTGGCATGGCTTTGCAAAATGGAGTCATAGCCCTCCTTATTCAAAATCCCGTTTACCTTGTACAAATCTCCCACTTTACCAGCAACAAAGCAGTCCCAGACCATCACATTACTTCCACCATGCTTGACAGATGGTGTCAGGCACTCCTCCAGCATTTTTTCACTTGTTCTGCATCTCACAAATGTTCTTCTGTGTGATCCAAAGACCTCAAACTTAGATTTGTCTGTCCATAACACTTTTTTCTAATCTTCCTCTGTCTAATGTCTGCGTTCTTTTGCCGATCTTAATCTTTTCC
Source organism: Chaetodon trifascialis (assembly GCF_039877785.1). Lineage (NCBI taxonomy): Eukaryota > Metazoa > Chordata > Actinopteri > Chaetodontiformes > Chaetodontidae > Chaetodon > Chaetodon trifascialis. The sequence continues at coordinate 840,361 of NC_092065.1, read as the reverse complement.
TTTTGTTGACCAGTCTCAGATGTGGCTTTTTCTTTGCCACTCTGCCTAGAGGGCCAGCATCCCGGAGTTGCTTCTTCACTGTGGACATTGAGACTGGCATTTTGCTGGTACCATTTAATGAAGCTGCAAGTTGAGGACCTGTGAGGTGTCTATTTCTCAAACTACAGAGTCTAGTGTACTTGTCCTCTTGCTTAGTTGTGCACTGGGGCCTCCCACTTCTCTTTCTATTCTGGTTAGAGCCTGTTTGTGCTTTCTCTGAAGGGAGTAGTCTTTAGTTTCTTGGCAATTTCTTGCATGGAATAGCCTTCATTTCTCAGAACAAGAATAGACTGTTGAGTTTGAGAAGAAAGTTCTGTTTTTCTGGCCATTTTGAGAGTATAATTGAAACCACAAATGCTGATGCTGCTGATACTCAACTAGCTCAAAGGAAGGCCAGTTTTATAGCTTCTCTAATCAGAGTTCACAGTTTTCAGCTGTGTTAACATTATTGCACAAGGGTTTTCTAACCATCAATTAGCCTTTTAACACGATTAGCTAACATGGTTGCTGGAAGTGTACACCTATTTAGATATTCCATTAAAAATCAGCTGTTTGCAGCTAGAATAGTCATTTACCACATTAACAATGTCTAGACTTTATTTCTGATTAATTTGATATTGTTAGTGCTTTTCTTTCAAAAATAAGGACATTTCTAAGTGACCCCATACTTTTGAACGGTAGTGTACATATAAATTCAATTTACACAAAAGTCAGACTCTTACCTTCAACTGTGAACCTCAGGAAAACATTTATATAAGGTGTAAATTTAAATGTAAAAGGTAACATAGTACAAAAAGTACAGATACTCAAGGATTTATCTGTCACCTATGACCACAATTATGCCCCCATAACAGTTCTTACTAAAGCAGACCTAAATCGCTAAATTACTACCGATGACCATGTACAATCGAATAGATGCCATAAAGATGAATAGATTACCTAGGCTGCTCTTTCTTTTTCAGTCACTGCCTTTTGAAGTACCTCCTATACAATTTCATGAATGGAAGAATGATGAAGAATGATTTCAACATTTATCTGGGGAATCTAGATTTCATACATTACAACTGTCAAGGGATAAAGGTGGACTGGCTTTACCCTGCTTGGAAGATTACTACAGAGCAGCACAGACTTCTCTGGTTTCTTGATGTGACCCTGAGTATGATCCAAATGGAAGGACTTCGACAACAAAATCAAATAAATATACCAAGTCTTATAGACAAAACTCTCCTGAAAAAGTGTTTGGATAAACTGTCAAACTGGATTGCAGTCTTTCTAAACCATGTGTCAAACTCAAGGCTCATTTTATGTGGCCTGTGAGACCTTAAAAGCCATATGATAGTCTTGAAATAAAAATGTATGCTGCATAGTGTACAGTGACCTGCAAAATGATGACATCCTCCAATGTTGGAGTGCAATGTTTACATATTGGCGTTTAACTAAAGTGGTTTTCTAACAAGTGATAGAGGTGAAAAAGATCAAATAATCCCAAAATGTCCAGGAAGAGAAAAAATGATGCAGAGGGAAGGCAATTTCATGAAAGAAGGGAAAGCGACTACATAAGTATGTCAAGGAGAAAAATCAGTATGTCTTCTGTGTTACGAGGCAGTGTTGGTGATGAAGGAATACAATTTACGTTGGCATTTTGACGCCAAACACGGAGCCAAGTATGATGAATTTAGTCTGAAGAAAAACATCAAATTGTCCAATTGCAGCAGAATTTCGTTACAAAAGCCACAGCCAAAAATGATGTGGCAGTGAAAGATAGCTTTATTATGGCTGAAGAAATCGCCCGAGCTTCAAAATGTTTTTCAGAAGGTGCATTTTTGAAGATTTGCATGCTAAAGGTATGTGAGCAGTTGTGCCCCGACCAGATACAGACTTTTCAAAATGTCAGTTTGCCAAGAGACACCATCGCAGTTAAGGAACTAGCAGGCAATCTGATTACACAGCTGGCCGAAGAGACTTGCAGTTACCTGACTTACATTCATTAGTTGTTGATAAACACACAGACAACACAGATACAGCGCATCTGTCCATTTTTATAAGAGGTACAGTGTTTCCTCTAGGATTCTTTTCAGCAGCGGGGGCAGGCTCTCCGGGGAGCCGTGGCAGCATAAACAAATGACACTTGACTGCAGATTTTACTTTTACAACCTATTTATTGAATGGCCAGTTGAAATTTGCTTTTTAAAGTGTGTGTGTGTGCGCGCGTGTGCTCTGTCTGTAACCCCCGCTTTTCCCCCTCCTGCTCAGTGCGTACACACTGAAGCCACCACACATCATGTAGTTGACCAATCGTGTGGCTTGAACGGAAAAAAAGTCGAGAAAAACAAAACCAACCCCAAAGTGGCTCCTGCTGCGGCTTGCAGGCAGGAGCCTGCTCCGATAGTTTACTTCAAAGGGCGGCTCTAAGAGCCTTTTTGTTCCCGACTGACACATCACTACTGACTAGCGTCATCTTCATCAGCTGTCTTTCTCTTCTTAGAGAAATATTTGAACAAGCTCATCTGAAAATGCAGTCAGCAGTTACATCATGGCGTGTAGATATTAGCTAAATGCTATCAATTAGTTTACTTACGTTAGCCCAATTAACTTAAGCTACCGATATGTTACGTAATGTTAGCTGGCCGTCAATATTTTGCAAATGTCTTTTTGACTTGTAAAATCTATTATGAGTTATCTTAAGCTAATAAGTCTACCTTTTTTCCGGTAAGTCGCTGCCCTATTTTCCAAGAAGACACTCTGACCTTGTGCTTGACGTGATGTCACTTTCAAGGCTGTGCTCTCACGAGTAATTAACGTTGAACTCTGGCGGCGGTGTGTATTTGCAACAATTTAAAAAAAAAGAGAAAAAAAAAAGGAATTTGAAGGAGCAGCAGCTAGGATTTAGGAATGGCGGCTCGCCACTCCCTAAATGAATGTAGTGGAAACACTGAGGTGTGAAGGCAGACTTCACTGTCAGCGAGGAGCTCTTGGGTGTAGCTGGATTGTCCTCCACCATGCCTTCAGTGCCTGCTGCTCGAGGAAAAAGGGAGCCTTTCTGTGTGGAGTTTGCATGTTCTCCCCGTGCTCACCTGGGGTATCCTCCATTAAAAAAAAATGGACCCCCACTAAAAACATGCAAGAAGTTCACCACCTGACCAATGGTGACAACAGGAACTGGTCCCCGGGCGCCAGTCGGCTGACAGCCCACCGCTCCTGGTCCGCCGCGGAGGAAGGACGGTCCAAGGATGGGTTAAAGGCGGAGAATAAATTTCACATATGCATGGCGTGTGCAGTTTCCCCTCCTAACTTCGCATGTTGTGTGTAAAATATGACAAATAAAGGGATTTCTTATGTTTGCCCTCTGCAAGGCTGTCTGCAGCCATTTGTTTTTGTAAAATGCCACATCTCTCACACATTCTAAGCAGCTCACAATTATTTGTTGTACCATAGTTCTGCCCCTCTCAACTGACAAAAAAGTTTTCACTCTTGTTTGTGTTAATGATAATGTGATAATATTTGACTTGGTTTCACTGAAACATTTGATCTTTGATTGATGGAGTAATGTATGTTTCTTTGCCTGATAAATTAAAAGGATTTTTATTATAACACAGGGCAACATACTTACAAATATCTTTACTAGAGATCGACCGATATAGATTTTTCAGGGCCAATACCGATTATTAATAATCAAGCGAAAACGATAGCCGATATTTAGAACCGATATTCGTTTGGAGCAAAAATGAAAATTTTGGTGTCAAAATTTAGAGTAACACCCCTGGGATTAGAATGAATATAATATACTGTTTGTTTTAAAGACCTTAACTTTTTGTAAAATAACACACACAAACACTTAATTGAACTGCCTTTAAGTTTAATTATTTTTAAAACAAAAAGTGCAGGGGCCTTCCAGCAGCATTTCTTAAAACTCACTCGAATGAATAAATAAAATAGCTCCCTTAATTTTTGAAACATCAACAAAATAAACTGAACTGAACTGTTCTGAAATTTGGGTCTGAGTTAGTACTCCCAATTAGATTGTGGTGCAGAAAGCAGAGCTGCTCAGCGTGCTCTCCTGTTAGGCGGCTTCTCTTCTTCTCATTAAGTGCAGAGACTTCGCTGAAGACTCGCTTGTTTGGCACAGAAGAGGGTAGTGCACCGAGAAATTTTCTTCATTACACACGTGAGTTGTAGACGCGACGGTAAATTTATTGATTGAAAATAAAACACGCTGAGAATAATCTCCTCGACGTGTGCTCTCTGCCTGACTCATATCCCTGGACTTTACGAGTGACAGGCAAAAAGACGATCATTTAACATCAGTAGTTAAGTTGCTGCACCATAGTGTAGTGAGAGCATGAGCGCTGAGGGAGAGGCGATTGTAAACAAACAAGGACACGTTAGCGTGTAGTACTGTTAAACTTATAGGCTATAATCACCTCCGGTGTTGTTTATTGATAAACCAGGAGCTGAGACATGTTAGGAGATTTATTATTCCCACAGAGTAATGGTAACTGAAAGGGCCTATATTATTTTTGTACGTCTGGCCCCAGCTATAAAGCGGTTGTGGCAATTATAATGTAGCGGTGGGTCATCATGAAATACGCCGTGTTGAAGTTGTGAATAGTTTAATCTCCAGAGCCAAACAGCGGAATTCAGCAGGTTTTCCTCCCTTATACTTGCTATAGTATACGTACCAATATGTTGTTATGTCTTCTTTTTTTTTAATTCAGTAAGGAGCTTCAGGTCATGTTCACTTGGTTACATCTTTTTTTTTCTTTGGTGCGTGCCACTATTTATCTTGCAAAGTGGTATGCTTGATGTGATTAGACAAGTAGGTTGGTGAAATGTCAACTCTGGGCTTGCATGTTATCACTGAAATTGATCATAAGGTTGTGGTATTTTTAAAACTTCATCACAGAGGGTTTTTATTGCAACTTCGACTGACTCTGTTGCCTTACCTCTGCTGGATCACCGGAGCAGTCGCCTGCTTCTCCTTGTCTGTGGCACTGCATGTAGAGGCTTCAGTGTTGATTGGCTGTCACTGACTCACTTGTGCCACATAGCCAATCAGTGAGGGCTGTGAGCAGGACATTCTTACACAGCCAAGAGTTGTGACTTCAGGCAGAGAGACGGCTGCATCAGAGCCAAAGGAGCGTGTTTTAAAATACATTAATTAATTTTATCGGTGAAAAAAACGGCGAATATTGGCCGATATTATCGGCCAGGCTGATAATTGGTCGATCCCTAATCTTTACATTTATGTAAATGCATGTACAATATGTGTACACTTGAATAAATAATAATCAAATGCAGAGAAAGTTATTTAACAATATGTTAAGTAGTTACATTGATACAGTCTTACAGTTACAAGCAGCCCAATGAGGGCAACCATAATGCTGATGTGGCCTGGAGTGAAAATGTGTTTGACACCCCTGCTCTAGCCGAAGGGCTGGAAAGCGGTACAATAATGAGTGTCTGCAGGCAACAGTGAAGCATGGTGAAGATTACTTGCAAGTTTGGGGCTGCGTTTCTGAAAAGTAGTTGAAATTTGGTCAGGATTAATGGTGTCCTCAATGCTGAGAAATACAGGCAAATACTTGTCCATCATGCAATACCATCAGTGAAGCCTATGATTTATTCTCCAATTTTTTTAAATAATTTTTTATGGCTTCAAATTTATTCTGCAGCAGGAGTACTACCGCAAACATACAGCCAATGTCATTTAGAACCATCTTAACCAGCATAAAGAAGCGCAAGATGTCCTGGAAGTGACGGTATAGCCCCCACAGAGCATTGAACTCAATATCATCGAGTCTCTCTGGGATTACGTTAAGAGACAAAAGGATTTGAGGAAGCCTACATCCACAGAAGATCTGTGGTTAGTTCTCCAAGATGTTTGGAACAACCTACTGTACCAGCGGAGTTCCTTCAAAACTAGAAGAATTGATGCTGTTTTGAAGGCAAAGGGTGGTCACACCAGATATTGATTTGCTTTAGATTCCTCTTCTGTTCATTCACTGCATTTTGTTAATTGATGAAAATAAACTATTAACAATTACTTTTTTGAAAGCATTTTTAGTTTACAGAATGTTTTCACACATGCCTCAAAATTTTGCACAGTACTGCATACGTAAAAAAATCAATGAAAAGAAAGTTAAAAAAAAAAAAGTAAAACCAATTCAGCTGTTAGTCTAGAATGTATTGCGTGGCATGCAGGTGTGCACATCACATGCATGTACACACACACGCACACATAATAATGAACTTATGTTGGGGGAACAAGTGGGGATTGTTAGGGTTAGGGTTAACCCTACCCAGAGCTGATAGCTAGTTGCCAAGCAGGTTCAGTACTGAATGAGTCACAGAATAGTCAGATGTATCACCCAGATAGAACCGAATTAGAGGATACTGTAAAGCCAACGCTGTACATATTGCATTTATTTATTTTTTTGTTGTTGTTTGTTTTTCAGTTGAATTATACTGAAGGTAGAATTTTTAGTTAAATAAATCTTATCTCAGTACTGATCAAAACAATCACAATTGTTTCTGCCATAAAAGAGCTGCCCTATTGCATTCTTAGATTATTCCAAATGTTTCCAACAATGTTAAAACAGAGAGAAATTTGTAACTTTATTCAAGGTAAGAGTGTGTTTCATTTGGTCACCTGCAATGGTGACACAGGAGACACTGGAAGTCAGCAAATGTGTGTTAACATAAGATAAATACATTTTTATACATTACCTCATCCATGAACATTTTTGCCTGAGTCACAACATATTTTCATCAGCAATGGTGGTTTTTAGGTTGTTTTCATTGTTTTGGTCGAGAAACCCCTTGCAGTAGAAATTACATATTGTGTGTTTAAGAAAGCAGTTTTTCCTGATTCAAATGCATGTGCAAATGGTCTTGTTACTGTCCTCACTGATAACCACAGACTATTTGCAATTTTTCCAGATCTCTGTATTCTGGAAAGAAACTCCTGCATACTATACTTTTTCTGGTGTGCATGTAGTCCTTTGATTTGTCTGTAACTCTTCTTTATTTGCAGATATGCTGCTTGTGTGAATTATAACTATAGCTAATGTGTCTAAGGGAAATATAAAACTACAAAATTGCTGAAAAATGAAAATATATCTTTCCTTTAATACATCATAGTAGATAGAGTAGGACATCAGAGACTGCAATTTTCCTCTTGTATTTTTGTTGTCCTTTAGTAACTCTCTGTTGTTCCTGCCTAGCGGATGGCGAAGCAATGGAGCTGCTTTGGCAGTTGCGAGCCCAGCGCCGCCAGTTGTCCCCTGAGCTCCCAGAGACAGTGACCTGTCTTAATGCTCCTGATGGCAGCCTCTTGTACCTGGTGGGCACTGCCCACTTCAGTGACAGCAGCAAAAAGGATGTGGCCACGGTGAGTGATTTGTACAGTACTCTGTGCCACTTATGTCCTTTTAAAAATATGATGGAGTAACTCGGCAAACATGAATAAGTGCTGTGAAGTAGCACCTTGAAGTGATGATTAGTTGTACTGTAATGAGGCTGGCATTCCTCTTTTGCCAAGCATTATCATTTTTTTGTCCAAACTTCCTCCGTCACTGCTCATTTGGCTTTTTGTCTCTTTCTTCTTCTCTTGTGCTCTTTTTTTCTCTCTTTGACTCTCATCAAACATACCCATTGCTTTCTCTCTCTTTCTCACACAGACGATCCGTGCTGTGCAGCCAGACGTGGTGGTGGTGGAGCTGTGCCAATACAGGGTGTCTATGTTGAAGATGGACGAGAGTACACTGCTGAGAGAAGCCAAAGACATCAACCTGGAGAAGGTTCAGCAGGCCATCAAACAGGTCAGGCTTTCAGAACGACGATTAACATTAGTCTTACTGGGAAAAAAATGCAAGAAAAGAAAAAAGAGAGAAAGAAGGGAAAAGAAAAACAAAGACAGTGAGACTACTGTATATTCTGAATTTGAAACAGCTCTTACCCTAGATGGGGAGAAACACTGAAAGGGATTGCAGCATGCACTTAACCTCTCAAGACTCCAACAGCGCAGGAGTGGGTTGTTGCATTAATTGTTCTGCCCATCCATCTACACGTTTACTAAGTTTAAGTCTGTAATCATTCCCTACATAATTTGAAAGATGAAATTCTTGTGATTCGACTGATGCGAACCATTTCACAATACAGTCACAACAGCAGGTAAAATCAACAGTAGCGATTTTGACTGACATTTTACTTGACCAAGTAGGATCTTCCTTTTCATCTCTACCGCTGAAAATAGCCAACCAGAGTCAGCGTTAATAACTTTATTCATATCACACTTTTCATACAAGAGCTGTTGCTGTCAGTGCTTTACAATAAAGAAATCACATGCATCAATTGAGTGCTTCACATACAAAAGACAGAATGGACATTATAGCAACTTCAAAGAACCAAAGAGTCGCTGATGAACTGAGATTGGGCCTGTCAAAAATATCGCGTTATTAAGGTGTTAACGCAAATCAATTTTAATGGCGTAATTTTTTTTATCGCGCAATTAACGTTCTTTGTGACCTAGTGAACTTGTATTTTTTTTATAAGCTGTGGCCACTGCTAGCAATGTTACAAAAACTACAGGATCCGATTGTAAACCGGAAACAAAACAATAGGCACGCCCCACGCATGTTTTGGTCTTGCCTGCTCGCTAGCTGTGAAAGCGTGGGCGGATGTCAAGCGCGAAACGCTGAAATGGATGTGAACAAGATTCTGAATAGAAGGTTTAGTTTCAAAAAGTTGCCAGATGGGTCGACTGACAAGATCAAAGTTTGGACTCCAAAGTTTGTTTTTGAACTAAAAACAAGCTTACTGCAGCCATGGCCAAGTAATGTTCATTCTTTCTGGAGAGAAATAAGAGGCTGCGTTGATAAGCCTCTGGTGAATAAACAGAAGAGCATTGTAGTCTGGCTGCTTGTATGTTCAGAGGAAACTTAAGAAAGGAAAGTTTAAGCCATGGTTTAACTGCACTATAGGCTGAATCCTAGTTTACAATGATGTGCACTTTGTAACTTTATCTTGTATCATCCTGTTTTGATCCCTTAGAAAGGGTTGTTGAAGGGGCTTTTTTGTAACCAAGCATTTATTTTTTTGTCATCTGTTTGTTGACAGTGTTAAAATGTGTGAGATTTGATTCATTCAAATGTGAATGACTGCTGTGTGTGTGAAATGTGTGAAATATAACACTACACATTGTTTTCAATAAAAAACATTTGCACAAAGCAAGCCTATCCACTTTTCCATGTTGATAACAGTATTAAAACGATAATTAATGGGACATTTAGAATAGATAAAAATGTGTGATTAATTTGCGATTAATCGCGAGTTAACTATGACATTTATGCAATTAATCGCGATTAAATATTTTAATCGATTGACAGCACTACTTTTGATTAAAGAAAAAAAGATCAACTCATGATAACATGTGCAAACTCATAATCAAAGTAATCACAATGATCAAAGAAAACTAGCGGGAAACAAAAAATACGGCAACCCGGCTCCCCCCCACCCCCTTCCTCTCAGACAAAAGTGAACAGGTGAGTATATTCACTTAATATCCCCACCCATAACAATGTGGCCTGCTATCCCCCTATTCAGCATGACCACAAAATAAATAAATAAAACAAACACTAAAAAAGAAAATCAATACACCCCTTAACCTCATTACCAATAAAAAGAAAATAATAACCATTCATTCATGGCTCCTACAGACATAAAAACAGAGATTTTTTTTTTTTTTAATAAAATAGAGAATTTGATAATAATAGTAAAAGATAGAATAAGGAGTACAAATAACATTGAACAAGGTTGAAAGGAAGGGCTTTATTCTCGTCTTTTGTGTGAAGATCCAGCAGCCAATAGGGCAGATGACTGACACTCTCAAACAGTGTTAATATTGATATGACACGGGCTTTGAAATGATAAATATTGTGGCCTTTTTATGGAGAACGCCTCAACATACTTTAACTGTGCAATATACATTTTCTGTGGTGGCTGTGAATATTCTCATTCATCCAGGTCATTGTAAGCTTCAGGGCATTCAATCGATCGCAACTGGACTTTGTCAGTTTGTCTTGGAAGACGTTTCGCCTCTCATCCGAGCAGGCTTAATCAGTTCATGCGCACCAGACTAGATAGGACAGCTCTAGTCCAATGAAATGGTGTTAGGTTCAAGTATTTATCCTCTGATTGAGGCCAACCCCCAAACCAAGGATGGTATCACTATTGTGAGGCAAACGATCCCCCATTAAGGCGATGAAGGGTGCGACCCTTGGGTGTCAACGACAGTCGTCTGCCTCGTTAGTGTCCCATTCTTGTCATTGGGAGGCTCCTTGATTTTCTGTGGTATTACTATCAGTTTCAGATTGAACTTGGATTTTGGCAAAGCTTCATGCTGTGGTCCCATGATGTTTTCTAGCTAATAAGACCATCTGCAGGTATCTTATCTGCAAAAATAAATAAAAAATTCAGGTGGAAGTCAAAACCCTCTACTTCAGTCTGTTCATACTTTTTCTCCATGCCAGTATCACTGACAGAGATTCTGATTGCTGTGGAGAAAACCATGCATGTACTCGAAATGGTTCAAGAACAGCTTTCAATTGACTTTGGGTATGCCTTGAATATGTGCTTTATGCTGATTTTAAAAGAATGGAAAGGGATGTTAATGGAGAAATGAATATCTCTGATGTATGATGGACAAAGAGAATCAGCTGAATTAACAGAGTTTTTTTATTTGTTCTCTACTTTTGTGTTTTCTCTTTTTTTTCCAAAGCTGTGTTCATGTAACTGCACAAAACTGAACAATGGGATGGAACAATGGAATGCACATCTGTGTTTTTGTGAATGCTTATATCTGTCCTCTGTGTTTGTCAGAATGGGCTGATGTCTGGCCTGATGCAGATTCTTCTGCTCAAAGTTTCAGCTCACATCACGGAGCAGCTGGGCATGGCTCCTGGAGGAGAGTTCAGAGAGGCCTTCAAAGAGGTAAAAGGCACACAAATGAAATTTGAAATAAATGGGTGGATGAAAGTTTCCCTCTTTTCTGTTTGTTTTATTCTCTTCTGTTTTTATCCCCAATGTTTTTCTTGCACAGGCTGGACGGGTGCCGTTCTGTAAATTTCACCTTGGGGACAGGCCGATCCCAGTGACGTTTAAGAGGGCCATTGCTGCTCTCAGTCTATGGCAGAAGGCCCGTCTGGCATGGGGTCTTTGCTTTCTGTCAGACCCAATCAGGTAAAAGCTCACCTTAATACCATGCAGTGTTTTGAGCCTGTCTTTCTCAATATCCAATATCCATCATCATCATCATCATCATCATCATCATCATCATCATCATCATCATCATTCATTCTTGTTTAAGAATGAATAGAGATGTACTATATGTTGTTGTTGATTCTAAAGTTTAAGCCACCTCTATCGTGACCCCTGAGGGTCAAACAACATTTCACAAAACACAACACTTCACAAATATAGCATTTCAGGAAACACAACAACATTTCCCAAAACCAAACAACATGTCAGATTACAGAAAACAACGGACCACATTGGACATCACATTGTGAATGGACAGAACCCTGGTGACAGTTCAATGTCATTTCCATTTTCTCATGCAGTGAAAATCTGATTCATAACTGATAACATCACTGTACATAAAGAGAAGACAGGCAGTCAAGACAGAGCAGTCCCAGTAGGTTATTCAGACCATTGTTGAGAAAGTAAGAAATGCACACAAATCTATCAAGTTGTGATATAATAAACTGTTTGCATGCTGCTCAGCAAAAACTTGAATGTAATTATACCTCAATACTGAAATCTAGTTACGTAGGCAAACACAATTTAACATTTGTGGTTAACATTATACACCTTTACCAAAATTCTCTCATGATGCGTGAACAAATTTAACGCCAAATAGGAGGAAGGCTCAAAGCCACTCCTTCTTGATAAAGTATAGTTGTAATGTTAAACAGGTTTTTAGTGCACAATGGACAAAGTCTGAACATCAGGCTTTTTTCCAGGACCTTAAGCACAAAACATGAACAATGTTAATAAAAAATGAAACTTTTAATCGGATTGAGATGATTTAGGTTAGATTGACTAGGCTCAACAATAATACAAATCTGAAAATTTGTGTGTGTGTGTGTGTGTGTGTGTGTGTGTGTGTGTGTGTGTGTGTGTGTGTGTGTGTGTGTGTGTGTGTGTGTGTGTGTGTGTGTGTGTGTGTGTGAGAGAGAACAGTATGGTTGTTTGGTTGGGAGAGGCAGTAAGAAGAACCTGATCATGTAAAGCTTGGCCATCATTCCAGCTTTTGTAAATTACAGATGAGAAATCACAGATATAGATGCCATCCCCAAACATGTATATAGACTAGTATGTAAATAAAACTGGAAGTGATTTATATGCAATTGGAATGTAAGACTGCAGTCACTGATGACTTGTAACACATAAAGCTTCTGTTTCATCCCAACTTGAAATACTTCCTAAAATCTCTCACGCCCTGTCATTTTGCACCCTGCAGCTAATCCTGTAGATGGTGCTGCAGGTTGTGGCCTTTGACCTGCTGATCAGGGTCAGAAAAATATGTTATCATGCTTAAAACTCTGAGAAGTAACAACATTTAATCATACTAATCAAGTAATCATAGTAATGTTACAGTGCTTTTTTAAGGAAAAAAAAGGCACCAACTGACACTTATGCCATTTCTTTCCTCTGCTTCAAAACATAACAAGCTGTGATATGTCAAATGGTGGTCAGAACACATTTTATTTGATTGACTTTAACTTTTACTGAATTTGAAACCCAACTTTCATTGTCTTTGTATTTGAAAACCAAATCTGACAATAATTGCAGTATAACTCTAAAGTAATAAATGAGTTTTGCACAGGTGTGATAGAAAAGCACTGCCATTAAGTCAGAACTGCAGAATAGTCACAGAATTCAGATATAGTGTACAAAACCCGATAATCTTTGTTATTATGAAAAGAGCAATCATTTAACAATTCATAGAAAGGGAAAAGGGTTACAACGAGAGATAATTCCAACAAAGTGCTCCAACCAAACCATACAAGTGTTTGCCATTGGCCAAACGGCACTGAACTGTCGCCAGGGTTCTGTCCAATCACAAACAAATGTGGTCCCTCCTTTTCCATAACGCTGTTGTGTTTTGTGAAATGCTGTGTTTTGACCCTCGGGTCTGTTTGGTTTAGGTGAGGGTTGCGTTTGTGTATAGCATGAAGGAGGAGTACTCAACTGTAATGACTGTTTTTGTATTGATATCAGTACCACATACAATTTAATGTATTTGCAATATCAACAGAGTGGAGGGCAATATTCTGTACAGACAAGCATAAATGAGTTTGAAGCAGCTACACTGACATGCAAGTGCTTGATGTGAATTCTCCAGACAATGACATACTTTGTTCACACAAGCAAATTTAGACATTACACGCACTTTGTACTAGTGAGCTACCAGGGAAAAGTCTGGTTAATGTCAGGTTCGACTGATTCTGACATTGTATTAACACAGACAGCTCATTTGGGTAATGTCCTGAAACATACAGGCTAGGAATTCATTTGTGAATATGGTTTTTGATGTCCTGAGGTGATCCACATGATTATCATGCCTTGATCCTAATACTATCCATCCCTGCCCAACTTACCCAATAAATTGTGCATAGAGCAAAATTTTGGAGGAAAACTTTGTATAGGGAGGTTGTTCAAAGAATTTCATTCAGCAGTTTTTGGCTGGATTAGTTTCTGTGCCCACCACATGGATTAGAATTGAAAAGGTCCAAACTATGTCCTCTCTTGAAAGGTTTCCATTTTGTCTAAGACAAGAGCAAAACTTTTACAAGGGTGGGTTAAATGTGAATGATATTAAAGAATGGGGAAAACTGGGGAAATTGTGGTAGCAGTAGAAAACATTAGCTTCCTGAATTTTTTGGCTAGCGCAAAATGCAGCTACAGTATGTATGTGCATCACATATATTATGTTCTGTTTGGAAGCAGGGAATGTGCACCCACACTCAACTCTGGAAATTCTTTAAACTGCTGGTGTCTGTGAGATCTGACTGGAAGCATTCTGCATGAAGTGATTGTGTGTCCATCCTCTGACATCTCCTAGATTAAGCCTTAAAATTGCTGTTAAGTAGGGATGTAAGGATACCAAAAACTCTTGGTAAATAATACCAAGATACAATATTTATTGTAATGTTTTAAATAAAGAGAAAACATGACTTGAAAAATGCCCTTTAGACAAGACAAGACTTTATTTGTATAGCACATTTAAAACCACAAAGGCAGCCAAAATGCCGTACATAAAATTATTCAAAAAATAAAATAAAAATTGAGAAGAATAAAAAGAAAAAAGAAAAGTCAGGCAAATATAAAACACTTAAAACAGAAAACAGAAAACAGACAGATGGGCTCACGGCAGGTGCTGTTTCGGGGGGATGCCAGTCAAAATAAGTTAAAAAGTGTTAAAAGCCAAGGAATAAAAATGTGTTTTTAGAAGAGATTTAAAAACTGGAAGCGAGGGTCGTGTTCTCATTTAGACTTAAAAAATTAAGTGAAAGCCATGCTTTAGTGTCGGTGAGACAGTCTATGAGTGGCTGGACTGAGTCTGCATTGTTTTGTGGCAATGGAATGTAGATCTGGCAATCATTAGCAAAAAAATGAAAAATGAAATGACATATTGTGTTTCCTGAAAACAGAACCGAGGGGGAGAAGGTATAGTGCAAATAAAAGAGGGCCAAGGATTGAGCCTTGGGGGACCCCATATGGAAGAGGAGCTGTTGAGGACACAGTGTTGTCAAGTTTAACACAGAAGCTTCTGTCCGTCAGGTACGATCGGAACCAGTTGAGGGCAACACCCTTAATGCCCACACAGTGCTCAAGGCAAGAGATTAAAATGCTGTGGTCAACAGTGTCAAAAGCAGCAGACAAATCTAAAAGCACAAGGACAACAGACTTGCCAGAGTCTGTTGACAAGAGTATATCATTTGACACCTTCAGAAGTGCGGACTCTGTGCTGTGGAGGGCTTTGAACCCAGATTGGAACAGCGGAAGGTTAGAGATAGGTCTGAAGTTGGAACAGAGAGAGGGGTCGAGGCCTGTTTTTTTGAGTAGGGGCCGTACTACTGCATGTTTAAAAATCACAGGCACTGTACCAGAGGAGAGACTACTGTTCATAAATTAGTGTGTGCAGCATTTTTTTTTTTTTTTCATATAAAACCTGTTAGTAACTTAAAGTGCTTTTGCTTTCTTTCTTTCATAAGATAAAATAAGAGTAGCCAGCCATTACGTTAGCATGTGCAAGAAATGTATGAATTTTCTTTGGCAATTAATGATTTAACTATGCTGCATTGTTTTTGTTTTGAAATTGTACAGTCGATAGCAGTCCTTAAAATAATTACAAGAGCTGTTCCATTGGGTGACCATACATGATCAGTTTATGTACTAGCAGGTTTAAGAGTCTCAGTTTGGCAGTCAGCACAGTTGAACTGCAGTGAAAAAACGATGCTACATGCCTCACTCGACCAAGCAGACAGCTGGTGTGGCTTACGTTCAAACCCGCTTGTGAAGACAATGTTTAACGTGTCTGAAAAACACTTTGTGTGGGGACAGTCCAGCCTGCTACATCCATATTTCATGCATTGTCGGTAACCACAGCAGTACCATGATGACTGTTGTTATTCTTCATGTCAAGCTCCCACTACAAAATAGGAGATTTCAAAACCTCAGATATATTGAGTCCAGTGTGTGATTTGAATGTCGGACAAAATTTTTCATTTCTCATTCTCTGGTCATAACTCAAGCTGTGACTGTAATGTAGCTCTGAGCAGCTTGTGAAGTTCACTTATCCGTGGTTATTGAGATACAGTTTCTTCTTTGAGGCTCTGTATCACTTTAGCTTTTGTCTCTTGGCTGGTATCACTGTGCGACTGAAGTGTGGCTGTTTTGTAAGTGTTTACTTTGGCTCCAATGTGTTTCCTAACCTCTGAATTACTGTGAACCACAGAAAATGACCTTAAGTCTATGCATTCACTGATGCATCTTGTTATTTCTTCAGCTCTCTGACTGTTAAGAGGAAGTGGGGCTCCAAATCCTTTGTTCAGGCTTCTATGCCATAGAAGCCATCACAGTATGTTGTGATTTGAGCTTTTCTGAGTGGTGATGTGCCAAATAGCTTCTCATATTTAATGTGTTTCCCATAGTGTAGTTGACCATTGTGTGGCAGTATTTGCAAATTGTTTTGTGTTTGACAGTTTCCTTTTCACTGTTGTCAGTTCGGAAAATGAAAATGCTGCAACACATCAGCTCTCAATGTCGATGGAGTATCCTCAATCTCTTTTTCATTACTGGCATGTTCATTCATCATTTTCTTGTTGGATTTATTTTTGGCAATGCTTGGCTGTCATGCAATGACGGCAGTCTGTCTCCTTGGCTATTATGATTGCACCCTCTCCTGTTAAACAAAAACAATACAATTTCCGTCAGAGAGATAGTCAGTAACCATATATCGTCTCAGTAGATAACGTCACAGTCCCACTACAGCTTCGAGCCATATTTCTATCGTGATATAGCTAGATTCGATATATTGTTGCAGTTCAGGGCTGGATGCTTATTTTTTATAATGCTATTTTTATTACACTCTTTTGTATATACTTGCTGTGTTTTTTACCCAACCTATCTTTTACTGGTGCTACTGTAAATTGGAATTTCCCCTTGCGGGACAAATAAAGGTATATTGAATTGAATTGAATTGAATTGAATTGATCCCCTGAATTGTGTATTTCTAGACTGAAAACACAACAGTTAAACTGTAGTGCTCTGGTGTTACATTACGGTGAAGATGGATGGGACAGACATTTAAAGTTACGAAATCAAAGCTGCAGAACTAGTAGAACATGATGACACAGAAGTACTTGTGCCAAAAAGAGTAGCCCTGTCTGTTTATTTTGTCAGGCTAACATGAGCAACTTGCTCCACCACCTTAGCATGTCTTGTAACAAAAAGACGAAAATAGCGTATGTCCACTTTAATTCGCCACCTCATGCAAACCACACAAGCCTGTTATCATATGAAAGCAGAGAGTGATGATCACAAAGATGTCTGCCTCCTCACTGTGCGACGAAAACTCTGCGAGGTAGCAGCCAAACAGTAGCAGAAAAAACATTGCTAAATCATGAAGTATGTCTTACCTTTGCTGTTTTGTGGTCAAAAGTTATATTCCAGCTCAAAAAAATGCTGCTAATGTCTCCTCCTATGACTCTGTGTTATGGCGCATTTCCATTACACAGTTCCAGCTCTACTCGACTCGGTTCTACTCTACCCTACTTGGTTTGGTTGAGTTTCCATTACAATTGAGTACTTCATAGTACCTCCTCAACGTAGGCGGGGTCGTCATACCACGGCTACGCGAAACTGCCATGATGTCAATTTGTACGCAACGCAAACAGAGCCGACAAACAATGGAGGACATCGAGGCTATGTTGTATTTGCTGCTCTGTTTGTGGCTTTTTGTCACACACAAAGCAAGAGAAGAAACCCAGAAAAGGCTTCGGACTGCAAGGCAGAACACTCTGGAAAAGTACGTCGCAGACCAGTGACAACACTCTCCGGCCAATCAATGGCCGACAGGCTGTTGACATCACACATATAGTATCACTTCTACTCGCTTGGAACCTCGCCAGAGCAGGGACTAAAAATAGTATCGGGTACCAGGTACTATCCCTAATGGAAACACAAAACAACCGGGTAGAGTCGAGTCGAGTCGAGCCGCGCTAGTGGAAATGTGGCAATAGTTTGAGACCAATCATGAAGGTCCTGGCTGTTTACATAAAGAGGAGGGGGTTTCTAGAGAGGATGCAGTGCTCTTCATGCGATAACCTATCTCTGGGCTCACTTCCTTCTGGATCATCATTGGTGTTACTATGGTGAATTTGGGCACTGCCCCTCGAATCTCTTGACTCTGACTGGTCAATAGAGGTGTCGATCATCAAAATAGACCAATGGGTTGCTGAGCTATTGACTGCTCTAACTGCACAGTTAGTTTCACCGCTCATTTACCCATGAATGAGCAGAGCACTAACAGAGGACTCTGCTGAGCAGCCCAAGGTGTCATTTTACTGTTTTAGTTGCATTTCGTCCTTTCATGAGAGATAAGAACATTAGCAAGCAGAGAAAAAGGCTGAAAAAGCGTTTTCAACAGAGGAGTTTCTCCATAGGCTTGGATGAGATAACGGTACTCTGCCCAAATGAGTGCCTGGATATATCTGTGCTAAAACATCTGTCTTTCAGATGAAAGAAAAAAAAATACCATCATATACCGTGAAACTGTTGTAATTTATGGTAATACCGCCCAGCACTAATTTGATGCCTTGTTGGCAGCCTGGTATTGTTTGCTTTTGATTTGATGCTCATACAGTTGTTCGTTTATAAGCTGTTTTGCTGTTTGACCTATTCGTGTCTTTTTGTTCCCAGATAAACTAGATAATAGTACATCACTGCAGAGTAAGCACTGTGCCCTGCTTTAGTTAGTCGTATTGTGTTAACCTGTGATGTTTGGTTTCTCATATTGTGGAGGTTTGATGTGTTTATTAACTGATTATTATCAGATGCAGAATCACACTAAGTCCTCTCCTTGAGGCAGGCAGAGCTCCCCCAAAAAGCCATGGCATAGTTCACACACTGACTAAAAGGCAATAAGAATTTGTCATTTCTCCTTACAAAATAATAAATGCCAAAGCATAAGTGTTGTATATATCTTGTATTAAAGATTTTAAAGAAGCCCTAAAACAGTTTCATAAACTTGATTATCACAACATGATTTTGAAAAAAAATAAATTATGCCTTACTCTGTCATAACTGTCATAACCAAAATGTGTACTGTGTGAAGACAAAAACAATGATACTCTGTCATAACTGTCATAACCAAAATGTGTACTGTGTGAAGACAAAAACAATGATATCCTCTTCTTCCTGCGTGACCAACAGCAACTGTGTGTCATGTTTTAGTAAAGAGGATGTAGAGAAATGCAAACAGAAGGACCTGCTGGAGCAGACCATGTCAGAGATGATTGGCGAGTTTCCTGCTCTCCACCAAACCATCGTGGCTGAAAGAGATATCTACCTCACGCACACGCTACGTCAGGCTACACGCTCTGTGGAGGCACCCTGTAATGCCCAGAGTACGTATTACAGTATTTGGCACTCCTCATTCTTATTTGCAGATTCAGTGTTCGCACCATAATCCTGGTCTTTCTCCTTCACAAGTATGTACATTATAAATGGGTTGATACACGCACATGTTTTTTATTCAGTTACATATCATAAGATACTCATATTGAACATTAAATTATTTGAATTTTATTGTACTCTTTAAATTTATCACCAGAATTACACACCTGTGCTTGATATAATGAAGCTGTGTCAGTCTAATGTGTATATCTATCATCAAATTTGTGACTGAATTGTAATCAACCTCAAGATACTGTTCATGGAAATGCTTAGTCATATTGTATATAATAACACAAAATATTTTAAACTATATTTCACGAAACAGTGGGACATTTTTTTTCACTTTTCTTAGCTTTAAACTTTTTTTATTCATAGTGAGACCATAGGAATTCAACTTCTGTGAATCATGTACCTTTTCAGCCATTCATTTGTTCTGGATTTGTTCTGCAGAAGTGCCTGCTGTGGTGGTGGGAGTTGTTGGGATGGGTCATGTCCCTGGCATAGAACGGAACTGGGAGAAACCACTCAACATTCATGAAATCATGAGGTATATACGTCTTTTTTTTTTTATATCACAGATACTAGATAAGTACTGTAACTGTGTCTCGGCACCTCCATGACTGCTCAGTGTGTCTGTCTGTCTTTTTGTCAGTGTTGCACCTCCCTCACGTTTTGGCTGGGTGTTGTGCACGGTCATAAAGGGTGTCATGATGGGAATGCTGGGATACGCCTGCTACCGTGCTGGTGGGACTATCGGTCGGGCCATGCTGTCTTCACCTGTGGTCCAGTCTTTACTGGAAACTCTACGGCGACCCCCTGCTTGACCCCACTGTTCTTCTGTGAGCCATCATTGGCATGACTTTTGAACTTTTAAAACAATTAATCTATCACCAATGGCCTTAAAAGCAGGAGATGAGACTGGAGCTGCGGTTTCACCAGCCCACACTATGAACTGTCAAGGACCTCAGGGACTTCAAAGCCTCCCGCCTCAAATGGATGTCCCTGTAGACACAGCAGGGCCATACTGCCAAAGAAACCTTGACAGCACTTCTTTTGATCTTTCATATGGTGTGCAAATCCTAGATTTTGTAAGGTTTACAGATGCCAGTAATTCCTGTTGAATAGATTGACATTTTCCCCCACCATTCATTTAAATTACCTACCAACATTTTTCTTGACAAGTATCATTTGAATCATCTGTCCTGATATGACTGAGCCATTTTTTGAGAGGCACTCTTTTCTAACACTGTCTTGTTATTCCTTCCTCTGTTCTGGTAACAGTCAGCCTTTTTCGTAAATGGCCCTTTTCAAGTCCAGCACTTTATAAGAGACTGGTAGAGAACTGTACTGTACATACAGCCAATGGGACGGGAAAAGTAAAACATGACAGTATCCATAACTTCACCTAAATATAATAAATAAATTACTATAACAGTTTCTGTAGATGTTACTGTTACTGACCCTTGTGGTGTAAGGTAAATGTAAAGAAAAAAAGTCTCAATTTTGAAGGCTGACCATTATTTTCTTAGTTCTTAAAAAATAGTTTTGAAATGCATATTCTTCATACAGGATTAATGTAAGATAAATTGGCACTAATTTCCATGTGCACAGTGCTGCCTACGTTAACAGACAAGTGCCTCATATTGTAGCAGTAAGGGCTAATGGTGAAATATATGAAATGGCAAAAATGTGTTGTATGCTTCTTGCACACACTGCAGCCAAGTGGTCAGTGCAAGTTTCTAATATTCTCTCTTCATATAATTATATGATTTATATTTATTTTATTTTATTGTTGCCCTAAATAGAGAACATTTAGCTTGTGTTGCCTTGGCTTCAGTTGAAATACTACCATTGCCCCTTCATTTTACGTTCACCCATACATTTAGCAGAGACCTGATGCAGGACAGGCTGCACTGTGCCTCAGGATGAGCAAAGTATTTATCTTATAATTTGTACATTTGATTGTACCTCCACAATGACGCACCCTCACACACTGGCTTGAGATGGCTCCATCGGAGTATAAGGGCCACATTAAAAAAAAAAAAAAAACAAGATTTCAAGATTAAAACCACAAATTTATGTGATTAAAGTCATAATATTTTGAGAATAAAGTTGTTCTGTCCAAAAAAAAAGTCCAAATATTACAATAAAAAGTCATAATTTTACAAGAATAAACTCAAAATATTACGAGAATTAAGTCGTAATTTATGTGCATGAAGTTGGAATTTTCTGAGAATAAGGTCATAGTTTTATGAGAAAGTCGTATTATTATCATGTTATTTTAGAAGAGAGATATCAGAAAAGTAGTTAAAATAAGGAATGTAGAGAACTATGTGAAGTTGTACTTAACACACATTAGAAGAAGACTTTATTAGTCACAACACAACATGCAGAGTTACAGGGGAAACTGCGCACGGCATGCTTAAGTGAAATTCTTTTCTCCACTTTTAACCCATCCTGGCAAGTCCTTCCTCTGCAGTGGAGGAACTTTTGAATTCATATTACCAGATTACCCACCAGTAGGCAAAAATTCCTATACCAGACTCCAGTCTGATTGTGCTGTAGCTAAATTTAAGGATATGATCCCGCCCACAACCTGGTACCTTCTAGCTGTGAGGCAACAGTGTTAACACTGTGCACCATGCCACCTAACCCTAACCCACCTTAGCATAAATTAGCTAATGTAGGCTCTTTGAAAGCAGCTATAAATCACAAGTAACTTTAGTGTACCCCAAACCCTGAGCAAAATAGTTCAATTAACATTTAACATAACATTTCCTGTTGACTGTGTGGCACGGCACAATGCTGGAGACAGTGGTTGGTAGGGGGCTACCCGTGGTCTTGCCTGTTTTGTTTACTGCCGTTGTTGGATAGGTACAGTAATATCCTTTTGTCATAAAATTTCGACTTTATTCTTTTAACATTACGACTTTTTTTCTCGTGAACTTATGAATTTATTCTCATATTATGACTTTAGTCTCAAAAAATATTATTTCTGCTGCGTACTAAGTAAAGGTTTGCTTGACACAAAAATATGCATGTTAAACAGAAGGCCATCTCTGAAAACCTTCACAAATAAACATCTGTCATGCACACCAGCTGTTTGTAGTTTTATGCTATATGCATTATCATTTGCCAGTCTGATTGTAAAATTAGGATTTTAGGTGATAATAATGGACTTGACTTGTTTCCCTTAAATTAAGGACTGGACTTGACCTTAATGATTTCTCAGTGGGATTCTGATAAGGGGAATTCTTATGGACTTCTTTTACTACTATGAGGGAAGCATATATTGTTAATACAGCTCAGAGTTGGGAGGTTAAGCCTTACACTGCTATCAGTGCTGCCTTTGACCCTCAGATTGCCACCTTTGCTGAGGCACTGAACTGTATCCATAAAACAGAGCTTCTTATTGCACAAGTAAAAACTGACTACATGACATCCCTGGAACTTTGTTATGTGAGAGCTGTCCCAATAAATCCAACATGTTATTGATATCTACATGGTTCCACCCATAACCTGACATCAATTTCCAGATATTGGCAATTTTACTTTTAAGTGACTTTGTATACAGTTCTCAAATTATTTTATGTGTTTATAAGAGATATGACAGAAGTTCATTTACTGGCTATAATTTGTGATGAAATGGTCCAATTAACTAATATGGGACTGAGTAAATGAATCAGTGTCATTTCTTGCAGACATGATTAAACCACTTCGTTAGTTATTAAACTAACTCAGATTTTGAGTCTTCCAAATGATAAAACAGTTATTTTGCTTTAGTAAGAGATAAGGGTATTGAGAAAGGGGATGATAGATGCAGACATACCTCTGTCCCTCAGCAGTATAATATAGTCAAACGTTTGCTTTCATCCTACAACATTTCCACAGGTTTCATCTACTGTATGTATGTTTTTACCAAGATAATGCCTGTATTTTTTATGCGTCTTACCCTACACCCTTGTGTGGTATTGTCATTGTTACCAAACCAAAATATAATCCTAACCTCTGTAATGAATTATTAAAGCTTTTTAAGTAAACAATATTTGCCTCAAAGACGCTGCTTTTTTTTTTTAACCCTGTTGCAGCACATTACATTATATTATATTACTCACTGATAATGATTGATGGAAGATAGTCATGTATATGTATATTTTTTTGATTGATTGATTGATATACACACCACTTAACTGTGATAGTGTCTGTTGATACTCTGATGCTTCCTAATTACGGTATGAAGAGGTGAAACAAACATAAGTTCAAAACAAACAGGTTTAGAAATCAAAATATAAACATGTAACCAGATTTTTAAAATCTATTTTTATTTTCATACTAAGTGGCGTAGTAGGTGTTTTTATACACATTTAAAGAATAACAAAACGGGAATTGTTTTTCATTATAGTAAGAGATTGTTATAAATGACTATAAAAGTTATTGTTAGTAGTGTGTTTTTGTTCCTTTTCATAGAGTTAAACGGGAAAATTCTAATCTCTCCTGCGGAAAAAGTTACATAATAAAAATGAAAAACAAAAGGTTTATGGCCGCTGATCCGTCGTGACAACAAACCAAGCACAGAAATGTGGCCCCGTCCCATTTAACAAGTCTATAGGCGTCTCTCAGCTTCTTGCAGTTCGCCTGCCACAGACTGCGGTAAAGTTAGAAATATATTCACATATTAGAACTTCCGGGATCAATAATTCCCACGCGAAAATTTGTTAGACAGCAAACGATACCTCTTTCCAACCGTGGTAACACAGACAACGAGCTACAACGTACTTTTTTTGTTGTTGTTGTTGTTGTTCTTAAACCAAACTAAGCCGTCCTCCGTGCAGTATGAATTAAATTGGTCTCTACGAGCAGCTGGCAGCGAGACTGGAGCGCAGGGACCGTCTACAAATGTCTATACCGATAAGAAACAATGAAAGATTATTCAATAGCTTCACTTCTGTTAAATGTAGTGCCACCAAACTCACCTCACACATTAATTGCATCCTGCTGGTTATACTACATCATTTGCTTTGGAGAAACATGCTTTTACATAATTTGGGGGAATTTTTAGAGGGAATAATATTCAATGACTTTGCTTCTGTGAAGTCTAGTGCCACCAAAATCCCCTCACACATCAATGACTTCCTGCTGGTTATATTATAACACTTAGTTTGGGAAAAGGTGCCTTTACATAATTTGGGGGAATTTTTTATCGGGAATAATATTCAATAACTTCATGTTAATCATGTGTAGTGCAACCAAAATCCCCTCACATATCAATGGCCTCCTCCTGTTTATACTACAACACTTAGTTTGGAGAATTATGTTTTTGCATAGTTTGGGGGAATTTTTCAAGGGAATAATATTCAATAATTTCACTTCTATGAAGTCTAGTGCCACCAAAATCCCCTCACACATCAATGACTTCCTGCTGGTTATATTATAACACTTAGTTTGGGAAAAGGTGCCTTTACATAATTTGGGGGAATTTTTTATCTGGAATAATATTCAATAACTTCATGTTAATTATGTGTAGTGCAACCAAAATCCCCTCACATATCAATGGCCTCCTCCTGTTTATACTACAACACTTAGTTTGGAGAATTATGTTTTTGCATAGTTTGGGGGAATTTTTCAAGGGAATAATATTCAATAATTTCACTTCTATGAAGTGTAGTGCCACCAAAATCCCCTCACACATCAATGACCTCCTCCTGGTTATACTACAACACTCAGTTTAGGAACAGTTGCTTTTATATAATTTTTGGGAATTTTTCAAGGGAACAATACTCAATGACTTCATATTAATAACATGGAGTGCCACCAAAATCCCTTCAGACATTAATGGCCTCCTCCTAGTTATACTACAACACATAGTTTGGGAAAAGGTGCTTTTACATAATTTTCGGGAATTTTTCAAGGGAATAATATTCAATAATTTCACTTCTATGACGTGTAGTGGCACCAAAATCCCCTCACACATCAATGACCTCTGCCTGGTTGTACTACAGCACTTAGTTTGGGAAAAAGTACTTTTACATAATTTTTGTGAATTTTTATTGGGAATAATATTCAATAACTTAATGTTAATTGCATGTATTGCCACCAAGATCGCCTCACACATCAATGGCCTCCTCCTGTTTATACTACAACACTTAGTTTGGGAAAAGGTGCTTTTGCATAATTTTGGGGAATTTTTATTGGGAATAATATTCAATAACGCTACTTCTGTAGTGTAGTCCTGTAATGATTTGTTCTTTTCAAGTCATTTTATGTGTTCTCATCCTGTGATATTTTATTGCATTTGTCTAACCCAATTTTTCAATTCAATTCAATTCAATTTTATTTGTATAGCGCCAAATCAAAACAGAAGTTGTCTCAGGACACTTTCCATATAGAGCTGGTACAGACCAAGCTCTTTTATCTACAAAGAAACCAACAATTCCCCCATGAGCAAGCACTTGGCGACAGTGGCGAGGAAAAACTTCCTTTTAACAGGCAGAAACCTCGAGCAGAACCAGACTCTGGGTGGGCGGCCATCTGCCTCGACCGGTTGGGTGAGAGAGGAAGAGCAAGAGAGGGAGAGTGAGACAGACAGACAGACAGACAGACAGACAGACAGACAGAAAAGCAGTCAGAGAGAGAGACAGAGAGAGAGAGAGAGACAGAGACAGAGAGACAGACATGCAGTCACAGTAACAGTGACAGTGGATGTAATAACAGCAGTAGC
Organism: Chaetodon trifascialis; assembly: GCF_039877785.1. Classification (NCBI taxonomy): domain Eukaryota; kingdom Metazoa; phylum Chordata; class Actinopteri; order Chaetodontiformes; family Chaetodontidae; genus Chaetodon; species Chaetodon trifascialis. Next base: position 814,362 of record NC_092065.1, on the reverse strand, counting down.
AGTTGCAGTGGATGTCAGGCAGGGCCAAGGCAGGAGATGCAGCTGAAATCCACAATCCAGATTCAGCCACTGTCCATGGGAACCTGCAAGACAACAAAGCACAGCGACTCCGGGGAAGGAGCTAAGTTAGTAACACGCCGTGGTAGGACATGAGAGCGTGCGGATGGAGAGGGACAGAAGGACGGAGGAGCTCGGTGTATCTTTGGATGTCCCCCGACAGTCTAATCCTATAGCAGCATAACTAGGGGCTGGTCCAGGACAAGCCTGAGCCAGCCCTAACTATAAGCTTTATCAAAAAGGAAAGTTTTAAGCCTACTCTTAAATGTAGGGACAGCGTCTGCCTCCCGGACAAAGACTGGAAGATGGTTCCACAGGAGAGGAGCTTGATAGCTAAATGCTCTGACTCCTGTTCTGCTTTTTTTGAGACTTTAGGAACCATAAGTAGACCTGCATTCTGGGAACGCAGTGTTCGAGTAGGGCAATAAGGTACTATGAGCTCTTTAAGATAAGAAGGTGCCTGGCCATTTATGGCTTTGTAAGTAAGGAGGAGAATTTTAAACTCTATTCTAAACTTTACAGGGAGCCAGTGCAAAGTGGCGAGTATTGGAGAAATATGATCTCGCTTCCTGGTTTTTGTCAGAACACGTGCTGCAGCGTTCTGGAGCAACTGGAGAATATTCAGCAACGAATTTGGGCAGCCTGATAGTAAAGAATTGCAATAATCCAGCCTGGAAGTTACAAATGCATGGACTAGTTTTTCTGCATCATTTTGAGACAAAATATGCCTGATTTTTGCGATATTACGTAGGTGAAAAAAGGCAGTCCTTGAAATTTGTTTTACATGGGAGTGAAAGGACATGTCTTGGTCAAAGATAACTCCCAGATTCTTTACAGTGGTGCTGGAGGCCAGCGCAATGCCATCCATAACTGCTATGTCATCAGAAAGTGACTTTCTAAGATGTTTAGGGCCTACTACTATAACTTCAGTTTTGTCCGAGTTTAGCATCAGAAAATTGCAGGTCATCCAGGTCTTTATGTCATGAAGACATGCTTGTAGTCTAGTTAACTGACTGGTTTCTTCTGGTTTCATTGATAAATATAGCTGGGTATCATCTGCATAGCAATGAAAATTTATTGAGTGCTTCCTGATAATCTTACCTAAAGGAAGCATATATAAGGTGAATAGAATTGGTCCAAGCACAGAACCCTGCTGAACTCCATAGCTGACTTTAGTGAGCACAGAGGAGTCGTCATTAACGCGTACAAACTGAGAGCGATCTGACAAGTAGGATTTAAACCAGCTTAGCGTAGTTCCCTTAATGCCAATGAAATGTTCCAGTGTCTGCAATAGGATGCCATGGTCAATGGTGTCAAATGCAGCACTAAGATCCAGTAAGACTAGTACAGAGACAAATCCTTTATCAGATGCAATTAGAAGGTCATTTGTAACTTTAACCAATGCTGTCTCTGTGCTATGATGCACTCTAAATCCTGACTGGAAATCCTCGAATAAACTATTATTGTTTAGAAAGTCGCACAGCTGATTGGCAACTGCTTTCTCAAGAGTTTTTGAGAGAAAGGGAAGGTTGGATATCGGTCTATAGTTGGCTAAAACCCCTGGATCAAGAGTAGGCTTTTTCAGTGGCGGTTTTATCACAGCTACTTTAAAGGACTGTGGTACGTAGCCTGTTGATAAAGAGAGATTGATCATGTCTAAAACTGAAGAGTCAATTAGAGGTAATACTTCTTTAAACAGCTTAGTCGGGATAGGATCTAAAATACAGGTAGATGATTTTGATGATGAAATTATTGAAATTAGTTGGTGAAGGTCAACAGGAGTAAAACAGTCTAAAACTGCGACAGACTGAGTAACAGTTTCTACGATTTCTGCGTTTGAAGACAAAACAGTACCTGTTAACGGCAGGAGTCGATGAATTCTGTCTCTAATAGTTAGAATTTTATCATTAAAGAAGCTCATGAAGTCATTACTGTTCAGAGCTAAAGGAATACATGGTTCAACAGAATTATGGCTCTCTGTCAGCCTGGCTACAGTGCTGAAGAGAAACCTGGGATTGTTCTTATTTTCCTCTATTAGTGCAGAGTAATAGGCTGCCCTGGCACTGCGGAGGGCTTTCCTGTATATTTTAAGACTGTCTAGCCAGGCAAACCGAAATTCTTCCAAATTGGTAGAACGCCATTTCCCTTCTATTTTCCGTGAAGTTTGCTTTAATTTGCGGGTTTGAGGAGTATACCATGGAGCTAACCTCCTATGTTTAATTTTCTTCTTTTTTAGGGGAGCAACAGAGTCAAGTGTCATACGCAACGATCCTGTAGCACTATCAACCAGGAAGTCAATCTGGGAGGGACTAACGTTAGCATAAGACTCCTCTGTTGTATTGAGACATGGCATTGAATTAAATACTGATGGGATCATATCCTTAAATTTAGCTACAGCACTATCAGACAGGAGTCTGGTATAAGAATTTTTGCCTACTGGCTGGTAGTCTGGTAATATGAATTCGAAAGTTATTAAATGATGGTCTGATAAAAGAGGATTCTGTGAGGAGACTATTAAGTCTTCGATTTCAATGCCATATGTCAGAACAAGGTCGAGGGTGTGGTTAAAACAGTGAGTCGGTTCATGTACATTCTGGCGGAAGCCAACTGAGTCTAATACTGAGATAAACGCAGTGCTAAGGCTGTCATTATCAACGTCGACATGTACATTAAAGTCACCTACAATAACTTTATCTGCTTCAAGAACTAAACTTGATAGAAACTCCGAGAACTCAGCTATAAATTCGGAGTAAGAACCAGGAGAGCGGTATACTACAACAAATAAAAGTGGCTGCACTGTTTTCCATTTCTCATGAGAAAGAGTGAGAACAAGGCTTTCAAATGAGTTATAGTCGAGTTTAGGTTTAGGGTTGATCAAAAGGCTTGAGTCAAAAATGGCTCACATACTCTTCAGGACACAGCCAGGTTTCAGTCAGACAAAATAAATCAACATTATGGTCTGATATTAACTCATTTACTAGAACAGCTTTAGAGGACAGAGATCTGATGTTAAGCAGTCCACATTTAATTCTCCTATCTTGTTGTACTATTGCAGAGGTTGTTCTAATTTTAATTAGATTCTTATGTTTAACTCCTCTTCTCTGGTCGGGGGGCAGACACAGTCTCTATGGAGTGTTGGGTGGGTAACTGCTCTAATGGAGGCGCAGAGAAGCGTGTAGGACTGCAGCTCTGCCTCCTGGTCTCAACTCTGAGTTGTCAGGGGTTGAATGCCCTTGTACCGTTCAGTGTTGTAAGATCACATGACTGGTGGAAGCCAGTTTGGATAACAGGAGGCAGATGACACTTTTCTCTTCTCTACTATCAGCGATGTCTGTTGCATTAGATCCATGCCCAAACAACGCTCACGCACAGGTTGCTTATCGCACTCCAAGGACAAGATGTGGACAATAGTTGTGCAGTCCATGTCCTGGTAACACATCTTCATCATCAGACTCTCTGCTTTCGGCTTTCTTGGTGGCACTACACATTATTTACATGAAGTTATTGAATATTATTCTCTTGAAAAATTTCCCCAAATTATTTAAAAGCATCTTTTCCCAAACTAAGTGCTATAGTATAAATAGGAGGAGGCCATTGATTTGTGAGGGGATTTTGGTGGCACTTCACTCTATTACCATGAAATTATTGAATATTATTCCCAATAAAAAAGCCCAAAAAGTATGCAAAAGCACATTTCTCCTAACTAAGTGTTGTAGTATAACCAAGAAGAGGCCATTGATGTGTGAGGGGATTTTGGTGGCACTACATGTTATTAACATGAAGTTATTGAATATTTTTCCCTTGATAAATTCCCCAAAATTATGTAAAAGCACATTTTCCCAAACTAAGTGTTGTAGTATAACTAGGAGGAGGCCACTGATGTGTGGGGTGATTTTGAGGTCACTACACTTCACAGAAACAAAGTTATTGAATATTATTCCCTTGAAAAATTCCCAAAAATTATGTTAAACCACTGTTCCCCAAACTAAGTGTTGTAATATAAACAGGAGGTGCCCATTGATGTGTGTGGTGTGATTATGTTTTGGTGGCACTACACTTAACAGAAATAAAGTTATTGAATAATCTTTTATTGTTTCTTATCGGTATAGACATTTGTAGACGGTCCCTGCGCTCCGGTCTCGCTTCTGGCAGCTTGTAGAGACCAATGTAATTCATACTGCACGGAGGACGGCTTATTTTGATTTAAAAAAAAAAAAAGAAAGAAAGAAAAAAAGTAGGTTGTAGCTCGTTGACTGTGTTACCACGGTTGGGGAGAGGTATCGTTTGCTGTCAGTCACAAATTTTCGCGTGGGAGTTATTGATCCCGGAAGTTCGAATCTGTGAATATATTTCTAACTTTACCGCAGTCTGCCACTGGAGGATCTCGTGTCTATTTGATTTAATTCCGCCTTTACTGTTAGTTTCCAGTCGGACAAATTATAATGCAACACCGTCGGTGTCACAAACATCCGCTACAGTTTGTGGGATTATGAAAGCATGACTAACTAGCTAATTATAACTGCGCCAGCGGATGTAAACGAACAGATGGCACTGGTTGAATGGCTCATTTAGGCCCTCGGCTGAGGCCGTCACGCATCTTTCTCCCCGGTGTGTCCGTGGTCAGACTCCTCGGTTCGGCTTGGATGGATGACATGGGTCTGGCGATGAGTCGTTCACCGCTGGAGCGGCTCGACTTCGTCAACCTCGCCCTCAAGAAGCTCCCCGTGGACACGTCCCAGGGGCCAGGGGTGCGGCAGGTGAAAGGAGCGTGTTTTTCCCTGGTGACGCCGCAACCTCTCATCAAGCCTCGCTTCGTGGCTCTGTCACATGAAGCCCTGGCGTTGCTGGGGCTTAATGGAGAGGAGGTCATGAACGATCCGTTCGGGCCAGAGTATCTCAGCGGATCCAAAATTATGCCTGGATCCGAGCCTGCTGCTCACTGCTACTGCGGGCACCAGTTTGGCCAGTTCGCCGGGCAGCTGGGCGACGGAGCGGCCTGCTACCTCGGGGAGGTGAAGGTGCCTCCCGGTCAAGATCCCGAACTGCTGCGGGACAACCCGAGCGGACGGTGGGAGATTCAGGTGAAAGGAGCTGGGCTGACTCCTTATTCCAGGTATGAGAGGTTATTCAGTTTAAGTAACGTTACCCTAGTGTTAGCAAGATTATTTTGCATTTATTAGTGGTTAGAAGAGACAGGTGGGACTCATCAGTTTGTACTCAATATCAATCAAATTTCATTTTTGTATGACACACACTGGAGTGCTGAAATAGAAAAAGACTGTTCTTCTAGATCTATACACATCATCTGAAAGAGCAGATGTGGTAGAAGACTGACAGATGAGTCATAGAGGGATTGCTTAAATTTGACACAGTTGAGATGTGGGTTGGGCGACATAACTATAATCAGGAAAATGTATGATCCATCATTATTCTGTCCTCCATAGACAAGGTGATGGCCGTAAGGTCCTGCGCTCCAGTATAAGAGAGTTCTTGTGCAGTGAGGTCATGTTCTTCCTCGGTGTTCCAACCACCAGAGCAGGTTCCATAGTCACCTCTGACAGCAAGGTGATGCGGGATGTGTACTACAGCGGGCACCCTCGCCATGAGAGATGCGCTGTGGTCCTCCGTATTGCTCCCACCTTTCTCAGGTGAGTGCACATTGTTATCCCTTTTCATCTGTTATGGAGGCCTAAGCTTCTTGAGAGTTGTTTGTCTTAGTTGTGCACTCTGTGAGCAGATTTGGCTCCTTTGAGATCTTCAAGCAGGCTGATGAGCACACAGGCCGTCGGGGTCCCAGTTGTGGATGTGATGAGATCCGAGGTCAGATGATGGATTATGTCATCGAAATGTTTTACCCTGAGATCGAACAGAATTACCCAGATAGGGTGGAGAGGAATGTGGCTTTCTTCAGAGAGGTGAGAGCATGAGTGACACTCCTCCCACTCATCAACACACAAATCTCAGCCAGTAAATTTGAACTTCAGTAAATGGCCAGTTTCAGGCATAATGTTACAGTCTGAAGTAGGTCTGGGCTGATAGAACGATAGCGATATATCTCACGATAGACACGTCATCAATATCAATATAAAATGCGTTCGATAAAGCATTCGATAATTTTTTTTCTTCGTCGGAAGAAACCTGAAGTTGCGAAGCGAGGTTGGTTGCATGAACAAAGGCACTCGCTGAGTGCCTTTGTTCTGAGCAACACAACAACTGAGCAACACAGCAACTGAGCAACATAGGGAGTAATCGCTAATCAGTGAGAGAGACACGCTAACACATCAATCATGTAACATTATCAAGTTCGGTTGCACCATCTTGTTGTCACGTGTTTGTTACTCCGCGAGGAGTGAGATGAGAAATAGAAAGCGCTGCAGCGAGCGAAGAAATCGTCGATAGAACAGGGAAAGTCAGCTCGCCAGTATGGAGTTTTTTGGATTTTATAAGTCGGACCGTAGTTAGACCAATGTGGTCTGTAACTTATGCAAGACTGTCATCCCCACCAAGACCGGTAATACCACAGACTTGTTTAACCACCTTAGCCGCGCTCACTCTTTGGAGCACAGCCGTATTCGCCAACATCTGCCAACCGCAGCACCACCGCACAAGTAGCTGACCACCATGCAGAGGTATCTGCTTCAGTGCCTGATGTCAAATCATCTAAAAGGCACGAAGACGTAACGGAGGCAGCGGCATATCATATAGCTAAAGACATGCTTCACTGAGCACTGTGGAGAAGCCAGGTTATAAACATCTCTTACACGTACTTTTTTTTTTCTTAAACACACTTGCAATAAAAATATAATTGAATAGTTCATGTATGTTTAGAGTAAGAAGAGTGACTAAAGTTGTTCATATGTCTAGGCTGGTTTTATAGTTCAGTCAGTCTTACTGTACTGTCTATCATGTTTGTTTGTTTGTTTGTTTGTATATTACAGATGTCAAGTCTTCCTCAGTTTCTGCTATGTTTACAAAACACTGCACATATTTGAAAACATTTTATTCACCAGAGGGTGAATCAGCTTGTGAACTCTCTGCACTAAACCTGCAGAAAAAAAGTTCTCAGGTTTCTCTCTGTTTACATTTTTACACTTTTTTTTACATTTATTATTTGAGTGTTGTCCATGGTGTTGACATTTCCTTTCTGCCTTGATAGCTGAGGGGATTGTGATCAGAGGAAGTTTAAATTTAAAATGAAAATGTTTAAATTGAATGTATTTTTCTCCTGGTCCTTATTTTAAATAGGTCATAAAAAATATCAATAATTATCGATATCGACCAATATAAAACACTTATATCGCAATAGAGTTTTCAGCCATATCGCCCAGCCCTAGTCTGAAGCCAATCACATTTCGATCCTCTTATCTTAAGATACTGCAGTGGTTCAGTGCTGAGTCATTGTGCCCTCTAGTGGACGTGAAATTAACATATTAACAAGGCATTAATCTCTGGAAACAAAGATTTTGTGTTTTCCTCATCTAATAAGTAAGAAATTGAGTCATCCATACCAACCAGGAATTATTGTCAGATTCAGATCCTTTTGGAAATACAGTACAATACTCTGTTAGATTTCTGTCTTTTGCCTGTCTGTAGGTGATGCTACGTACAGTTCGACTCGTGGCTCAGTGGCAGTGTGTCGGTTTCTGCCATGGAGTCCTGAACACAGACAACATGAGCATCCTGGGACTCACGATGGACTATGGTCCATATGGCTTTATGGACAGGTCAGACCCAATTGGCATGATAAAGCCAGTAGTCATTCTCTTGGTTCTGTGTGGTATTGTAATATTTAAATCGAAAGAGTATTCTTATTTTTCTACAGCAGAAATAGTAATCTTAATCATACTTATGTTGGGGGTATGTAGTCTCCATCACTCATTAGACTATAGAAAACAACTTTTCTTTTCCCTCTCAGATTTGATCCAGATTTCATTTGCAACTCATCCGACAACTCCGGGCGATACTCTTACCAGGCCCAGCCAGCTGTCTGCAGGTGGAACCTGGTAAAGCTGGCAGAGGCTCTTGCTCCAGAGCTGCCACCAGACCGGGCTGAGGCCATCATGGATGAGTACCTTGATCTGTATAACAGGTTCTACCTAGAGAACATGAGGAAGAAGCTGGGCTTATTGAAGAAAGATGAGCCTCAGGATGAGATTCTGATCACTGAGCTGCTGCAGACCATGCACAACACAGGTGGGATGAGAGTGGAATAGCATTATATAGTGTTTAGTCAGGGGTTCCCTAACTTTTTTCAGCTCAAGACCCAAAAGTTTCTCCCCTAATTTGTTCTCCCCGAGAAACAAATTATACAAAAATGTATATGAGATGATAATATTTTCATTAAAAATCACCACACCACCTCACTTGTCACCACCAGACTAGTCACACTCACGCACACTGAATTTCTGATATTTGTCCTGCATGGAAACTGACGCACATACACACTTAATTAATGCAAGCATAACATACACATTGCTAAATCTTCCACCTTCAAACCGATTCACTTTGCTACCTAATCCACATTGTAATAATGTAATCTTGCCCCTATGCTGGGAATGCTTCATTTGGAGATGCTGTCCAATTTGTTCATTTTTAAGCTGTCATTACCCAGCACCTCCCCACATAAACTGACATTGAGGCCTCTCCTCTGCATTTTGATGGCTTTGATGAAAACAACGTTTATAAACTCTTCCTTGGATGTGATCATGTACATGATCAAAAGTGAGGGAATCACAGAAGTCATGCTCAATATTGAGCCAGAGAACGTGAGCATGTTTTCAGGTCCAGGTTCATATGAAAGGGGTGGGGGTTACACAGCATCTGAGCTGAACAGTCTAGTGTTGCAAAAATAAATACTTACTGTATGATTTCCCAACCATTCCATAACCCTCTTCTTCTATCTTAATGAGTAAAATTGATTCACATATCATAGCATTGTTATGCATTTTACATGATATGGAACCCATAAAAACGCGTCCATTACCCATTTTATATAGCAACTCTACATCTTGGGAGAGAAACAAAGAGTTTGAGAATGTGGTTTCTACATACAGTACTAAATATAAAATATGACAAATATTTGTATAATCACTGGTGCAAAGTAACCTATTGGACAAATTCTTGAAACTTTCTGTACCTTTTCCACAGGTGCTGACTTCACCAACACCTTCCGCAGCTTGAGTCAGATTTCCTGTCCTCAGGGAGAAAGTGAGAGAGAAGAAGAGCTTGTTAAGAAAGCCACAGAACTCCTGCTGGAGCAGTGTGCCTCTTTAGAGGAGCTCAAGGCTGCCAACAAACCCACTATGGATCCACGGTGAGCTAGCCAAGCATACGGCATACTGTACCGACACACTATGTTTTGTCTGTTTCATACCATTGCAGAAATGAAATGTCAATGAAAAGTAAACCATTAACCAGACCATTAACCAAATGCTCCACAATTTCACTACTAACTCTGTTGGTCATCTGTGCTTGGCAGCTGAACCTTTCTTGCTGAAAACATTTGTCTGATGCACCTTGAAACAGAAAATGGGACTGACAGTGGATTTCAGGCAGGGCCTCCTGCCTTGGCCCTGCCTGACATCCACTGCAACTGCTACTGCTATTATTACATCCACTGTCACTGTTACTGTGATTGCATGTCTGTCTGTCTGTCTGTCTGTCTCTCTCTCTCTCTCTCTCTCTCTCTCTCTCTCTCTCTCTCTCTGCATTTCTGTCTGTCTTTCTCTGTCTGTCTGTCTGTGTCTGTCTCCCTCTCCCTCTCTTGCTCTCCCTCTCTCACCCAACCGGTCGAGGCAGATGGCCGCCTACCCAGAGCCTGGTTCTGCCCGAGGTTTCTGCCTGTTAAAAGGAAGTTTTTCCTCGCCACTGTCGCCAAGTGCTTGCTCATGGGGGAATTGTTGGTTCTCTGTAGATAAAAGAGCTTGGTCTGTACCAGCTCTATATGGAAAGTGTCCTGAGACAACTTCTGTTGTGATTTGGTGCTATACAAATAAATTGAATTGAACTGAAATGAAATTGAATTGAGACAACAATGACAATGCAATTAAGCTGCAGTTTGTATAACCAAAACAAAGAGCTGAAAGATGCTAAAAAGCTCCATGTCCCTGATGGGAAATGCAGAGCTGGGTCATAATACTTTGTGGGTTTGTCATGACAAGCAATCTCACATTACACTGCCTGTAACCTGACTGCTCCAAATACACTAACAGTGTCAAAGGAAATGATTCTGATATTTCAACTAAAATGATGCTGCAGAAAATACAAAATGTCACATGTTGTGTACAGCACTGTGTGGAAGGCTGCTAATTATGTCTGTTCTTCTGCTCTGTTTTTTGGAAGCCATAGAGGGGACATTGTGATCACTGACTAAATCAGATGTTGTAATAGATTTAAAAAACACTGTCTGATATCGTAATCTAATCTTTCTAAATCTCATTGCCTCATATTCACGTAAAGAAAAGTTAAAACCGTGATTGTCTGTGGTGGTAGCACTGGTCCTTTGCCTTCTCCAACATGCTAGTAAAGATTCTAACTGTTATGATTCCTGTCTGCTGTTGACAGTGAGCTGGCTATGCTGCTCTCTATGGCTCAGAGCAACCCAGCACTCTTCCAGATGGTCTCAGACAGGGCAAAAATTGTGACGCAGTTAGACAGACTCAGCAAACTGAAAGACCTGATGGAGACTAGCCAGGAAGAACTGAAAACCAAACAGGCTGGGGAATGGAGCCGCTGGATCACATGCTACAGGTGAGATACGGAGGAAAATGAAAAGGCAGATAGTGGGAAAGAAAGGTAAGATATCTGAAGGAAATAATAAGAAAGCAACATAGCTCTCCTGTAAAACAAGAGTTTGGGGTGGAGGAACTACATGGACCAGATAAGAGATTTTTTTAGGTGGATGGTGATGGTGGATGTGTGACTTGTAAAGGGGGGCAGACAGGGTAGGAAATGGGGTGTTGAGTCTGACATAGCTCTGTTATTGTAACTCTCTGAGTGTCACTATTGCAGGAAGCGTCTGGCTCGGGAACTCGAAGGCCAGAATGATGTGCAGTCCGTGCAGAAGGAAAGGGTGAGGGTAATGAACAGCACCAACCCGCGTGTGATACTCAGGAACTACATTGCCCAGAATGCAATTGAGGCTGCTGAGAATGGAGACTTCTCTGAGGTTAGGCTTGGAACCACTGTGATGCTCTTGTCATTTTGTTTGAAAACCTTATGCTTTCATACAATTGACTGTTGAGTTACCACATACTTGTTATTTTACACTGTTGTGCATCTGGGTCAGCAAAACAATTGAAATCTTACCAGAAAAAAAGTGATTCCCAAGCAGTGAAATGAAGGTGTTAATGCACATAAGGTATTCTGTTCCCTTTCGCTCACTTCAGCTTGAGTTTCGCTTTTAGGGTATTTATCTGCTCTCACTTCCTTTGTGTGCCGCAGGTCCAGCGGGTGCTGAAGGTCCTGAAGAAGCCTTTTTCTTCACAGCCACGTCTGGAGCTCCCTGCATGGATGGACAGAAGCAAGGCTGCCGAGCAAGGTGTGAGGGACGAAGGAGAGAAGCGACAGCAAGAGATGGCATCTACATCAATATCTGCAACCAGAAATCCGGTTCCCTATGACAGCAAGCCCCCAGCTTGGGCCAATGAAATCTGTGTCACTTGATCTTCGTAATAACTTCCTTGATTGTTGGTTTTCCTGCCAAAAGTGATAAGAGAGTCTTTTGGACATACATTTTATGTCTTCCCCTCTGTTCCAGTTATTGTAACAACTCTCTGTTACTCTGGCAGGCTGTCAGGGAAGTTAGCATGAGGTGTAATGCCCCATAGGCTACAGAGGTGAATCCAAGCAGACAGGGAGTTAGTTGAGTTTGATTGCACAAATGCAAAGAGTAACACATTGAAAGATGGCAGAAAAATAAAAACATTTTCAAGAACACTTCTTTTCAAAGAAGCCTGTCAGTCAGCTTGTTCCCTGCCTGCTTGGTTTTGCCCAGCTATTAATGACGACTCAAGACAGCAAATCCTGTAGTGACCTGTCTGACTCTGACAAACTGTGGGCTGTCACCTCAACATATGCCACTTTGTGTGACCGTGCGTGAGAGAGAGGGAGAGAGAGGGAGAGAGAGAGAGAGAGAGAGAGAGAGAGAGAGAGAGAGAGAGAGAGAGAGAGAGAGAGAGAGAGAGAAAAAAAAAAAAATATGTATATGATGTTGATCTTGGGCATGTTTGTGGGTGAAAGTGAAGCTTGATCCAATTAGCCACAGTAGTTAACATGCACAATATTTTTTCCATATAACAGACAACATTGCCTTTTGCCACTGTCATAGCACCACTTTATAGACACAGAGCCACAAACATAATTTATTGTTTTAATACCTAACATGTTCAGTAAGCATCAAAACAAAACTGGAGTGGACTGTCTGGTTGAGCAAAGGAAAAATGGGAGATCATGGTTAATTTTTCTGCTTTAGTTTGGGTCATCCAAACTTCATAGGGGAAGTTTCATGTAGATTGTGCCACAAATGCGATTCTATCAGAAAAGGGGGGGGGGACCTTCACTGCCATTCATGAATTATTTTGAAATGTGAACCAGGATCAGTCTGGTGATTTGGCAATTAAATTCACGTGTTTAAATCTAACCTCTAAAATTGGACTTCCACAGAAAAAAATGACAGAAATTAGTTTTATTTTTCCTTGGTAAATATGAAATATATGGTTCAGCTCTTCTTCCATCATAACCTTAACACATCCTAATAAACTGAGCAGTGGGTAGAGTTGTGTTTTATTTTGTGCCAAATGCATAGGCCTCTAACATATCTGTAAGAACTCCACCCTCATATTTTTGTGTTGCATAACATTTTAAATGATGTTGATTAGGTTGCTACAAACTGATAAAGGTACATCTACAGAGGTTTCTGGTTTTTAATATCTTGTCTATGTTTTGTGTTTATTATGCCATGGTTTCCTTGTTCTGTTTTATGAACACATGAAACAATCTAGTGTTTCTTTAGTCACGTAGCTGTGTGTCTTCACCCCAGGGCATCAGTTATGTTCATGTCCCAGCAAGTCTCAAACATTTGCTTACCCCACTCCTGTGCTAAGGGGCACAACACTGAGGAACACAGCCAGCAGTAAGTGTTTCCATTTAACCAGGCCCGATATTGACGACTTTCAGGTTTCTGTCTAGATGTGCGCAACCACCATCGCAATTCAAGGTATGTTGGCAGCCCAGTAGGTTATTACTCAGATTCCGGTTTAATGTTCACCTTGCCTTATTTGTAGGCCTCAAGCAGGGCTCGGTTGTGGTTTTGGTGACCTGAGGGTACGCCCTGCGCGGCTGACAAGCAGAGCTGCGCAATGACCGAGAATGAGCCTCTAGGTGGGATCTGGGACAATGGGTGTGTAGTAACGAAAGAGACAAGTCAACCACATAGCAGACCCCTTTTGACTCCTTATTTGATGCTTATGTAAATAAGATGTCTAAGCGAGTCAGGCCCGGCTATAACCGCCAAGATGTCAACAAAACCTCATGGGAAGTACCGGAGCGGTACCGGGATCTGAGGCAGGTGGGGACAGGGGCGTACGGGACAGTATGGTGAGTGAATTCAGTGAGACTGGATGAAGGTATGACACCGATTACACTGCTGGTTTATGTAGAGCACGATAACAAAGAAAACGGCGTATCGGATGAAGTCACACAGCGATATTGTGGCACAGCCACACTAAAGAGAAAAGTATGCGCTCCGCTGAACACTTGCTGCTTCACTTCCTTATATGATGGAAGCATTGCGTCGACATCTTCACCATAATTGCCCTGTCATCTTAAATCCTCTTTCAGATTATTGCATTAAGAGGAGCGTGCTTCACCAAAGTTTACTAACTTGCAACAATGAAACAGCTTTCGAAGCATGACTGTGTGTCTCGCCGCATGTGGCTCCTTTGTTATCAGTGATTACCTGTAGGCGCCATCGGAGCTTCCCGCTACGAATTGATCACTGCTGGACGTAGCAGAAGAGAGGGGGATTGGCGAGGTTTAATTGTTTATTGACCTTTCAGCGTTATCATAGGTTCATAGAGACGGTAGTCTCTAAAATCACTGAATTATTCAGCTGTTACAATAAACCATAAGTAGGCCAGACCCCAAAATTAAATAGACTAAACATTACAAGTAGACCGACATTTTTAAATTTGTCTAAGCTAAAAGGTAATATGTCACAAATCTTAAATCTTAATCTTCCCGTGTCTCCCTTTGACATTGTAGAATGGTCTTCTTCTTCTTCTTTTTTTTTCTTCTTTCTTTTCTTTTTTTGAGTTCTGACAACCTGGTGGTGGGGGTCAGGGGGACAGTCACTCTAGACTTAAACTGGGTTTCTGGCAAAGTCAAGATACAGTTGAGGCCCTCTCTCTCTGTTGGAGTGCACAATCCAGGAGTGCAGAGAGCTTCTTGGTACCTAGGCTCTAGTACAGTTCCCTGCACAGCTCCACAATTGGGATATGCCCTATTAGAAAGATGTCAATGGTAGCACATGCTCTGATAACAGTTGGTCATGAAGTTGCAGATCCATGGAATCAAGCCCATTGTGCCGGGCTTATAGTAAACATTCCTGATCAGAAAATAAAAGTAAGATAGTAAACATTGAGTAGGCTGCTCAGATCAGAGGGTGAGAGAGGCCTCCTCTTTTACCCCTGATCACAGGGAAGTTACGAGGTTGGATTATTATTTCCTCCTACTGGTCATGTTAAAGATCAGCTGATGCTCTTTGGAAAGGTATTATATCACACACTCTGGTATATTCTTGCCCTCAGCTCAGCAGTGGACTCCAGAACAGGAACCAAAGTGGCCATCAAGAAGCTGTACAGACCTTTCCAATCTGAGCTGTTTGCCAAGCGGGCCTACAGGGAGCTGAGACTTCTCAAACACATGAAACATGAAAATGTGAGACACAGCATTATCAGTACATAGCTGAGGGGTTATCGCCTACAGGAAGCTGAGACTTCTCAAACACATGAAACATGAAAATGTGAGATACAGAATGATCAGTAGCTGAGGGGTCCAGACCCTCAGGATTGCATTTCTTTTTATATCAGACCAGTTTTGCAAAAGTGATCACGGGTAAAAATTACATAAGAATATGCAGCATTTCTTTGTTAAAAATGAACCAAAGGACAAAAGATTATCTCCAGCTGTGTAATATATTGTATATTTCTGTCTGCAGGTGATTGGCCTATTAGATGTGTTTACTGCTGACCTCTCTCTGGACATATTCCACGACTTGTAAGTGCATATTATGCTTCTGCCACTGAGGAGCAGTGTTGACCTATACTGTATATTACCTGTGCATGGCTTTTGGCAAAATTATTTCAATGTCTTCCATTTGGAAAGTATTTTCCTCAACATTCCTTCTTCCTCAAGTTATCTGGTGATGCCATTCATGGGGACAGATCTGGGGAAGCTGATGAAGCTGCAAAGGCTGTCAGAAGAAAAGATTCAATATTTGGTTTATCAGATGCTCAAAGGACTGAAGGTGGAGAACTCTAATTTGATCATATACACTGTAGTAAATTTCTTTCTTTACTATTTAATTGTTTTGTTGATGAAGCCCTTGTTATATTCTTCTATTACAGTATATTCATTCCGCTGGTATAATTCACAGGGTAAGTTGATTTTTATGTACACGTGTAATGTATAGTTATCTAATGCGAAATGGAGTTTGTGAATAAACTGACATAACCCATTTTGTTACACTATTACAACTGGATTTTACTTTTCCACTTACTTCACATATTGTCATAGTTAGTCTTTTTCTATCAATGTTGGCAGGACCTCAAACCAGGAAATCTCGCCATCAACCAAGACTGTGAGCTCAAGGTACAGATGCACAAAAAAACCCCACAAGCCACTATGTGTCTTCATTTCAAGATATTTAATTCATGGAGTTGCAGTTTAACAATGGACAATCTATAATAATGAAATCATTAATGCATTGCCCAGAATTTAATTGGCAATTTTAAGCAAGTTCCTAAAGTCTTCTAACCAGACTGGTGCCTCAATAACTCCACTGTCTAACTCGACTGTGTTTCATTTCATGTTGTGTCAGATCCTGGACTTTGGTTTAGCGCGACAGGCAGACAGTGAGATGACGGGTTACGTGGTGACTCGCTGGTACAGAGCCCCAGAGGTCATCCTGAGCTGGATGCACTACAGTCAGACTGGTAAGGAACAGCTAATTAAGAGAAAAAAGCCATTCTCAATCTGTAATCATTCATCAGTGTCATGTTCAGTGTTCCCTATTATCACTGAGCCTCATGTTATTTTATGATGTCGCTGAATCGGGTCTTTAAGTGTCCTCGCTTGCCCTTATCCCAGGGCTTCTGCTTCAGTGAGTGATTCACTACATTTCTCTGAATGAACTTTACAACCTCCAGCACACAGGCAAAATCTTGTTGCTTTGGTACTTTTTCTAATGATTTCCTTGTGGTTGTAGCACAGTCAGTCAGTAGAAATGATGTTTTTCTTTCTCTTCGACGGCAGATTTGTCTGTGTAACTGTGAATGGTTAATCTAGACAGCGCTAAAAACTCCACCGTAGCTTCAGTGTAAATACACTGAAAAAGTCCACTTCATATAAAAAATGGGCTAAAAAATATATTTTTAAACAATGTTGAGCTGGGTTTTGTGTCAAAGTGGTAGGATGTGGTGTTTACAAACGTTGTTCAATTGAGTCAGATGATGAATAATGATCACTGGACTATAGTGTCCAGTAATTGTAAATTCCCTAGGATGGTAACATGAAGTCTGAATTTGTTTTTTTTTTTGTTTTTTTTTTTGCTTCTTCCTCAGTGGACATTTGGTCTGTGGGCTGCATCATGGCAGAGATGCTGCAAGGAAAACCTCTTTTTAAAGGCAGTGACCGTATCCTTCTACCTACAGACATTAACAGAGTTAAAAGAGAGAGCAATGTAGGTTTTTGCTTGCTCAGTGTAGAATTTCACCATTTTTCCTATTGAAGTACGTGAAAGAAGTGGCCTGTGTATGTGACATCACATTTGACCCTTGATCCCTGGTTACAGACCTAGACCAGCTGACTGAGATCATGAAGACCACAGGAACACCAACTCAGGAATTTATATCAAAACTAGAATCTGAAGACGTGAGTAGAACATGCGACATATACAAGAACTTAAAGATCCCTGATTTTGTTGTGGTACCCAATTCTTGGCCCAAATTCTCGGTTTAAGGAATTGGAAGAACAATTTGGCAAAATCAGTGTATAAATGTTTAAGATCATACACATATAAACACAAACACCTCACACACAAACACAAACACAGTCCTGTTGGTTGGTTATGGTTATAATGATTTGTGCCAAATTCTTCTCCTAGGCCAAAAGCTACATCAAAAGTCTTCCAAAAATGGAAAAGAAAGACCTTCAGAAGGTGTTTTCCACAAATAATCCACAAGGTAGAATTTGCTCAGGCTTTTAATTTCATCTATTGCCAGTTTAGCAGTCAAACTGTGATTTCATTTAGTTTTCTGCTTCTTTCTCAGCCGTGTCTGTACTGGAGTGCATGTTATTGCTGGATCCAGAGAGCAGGGTAACTGCTGCAGAGGCGCTCACACTGCCATACTTCACTGAGTTCAGAGAACCAGAGGAGGAAACGGTAGCACAGCCGTACGACCACTCCCTAGACAACACAGACCTGCCCCTAGGCCAGTGGAAACGTAAGGATGAAGAGAGGAGTTATGCTGATTATTGTGCAAGGAAGGAAAAAAAACAGAATCCATGAAGGATGGGAGTGAAAGGCAAAGGAGATAATATGAGATATGAAAGGTAGTATGAGCTGATTCATTGATCGGTGTCCTGCTATGCTTCATTCTTTAGGTCACACCTTCACAGAGATCTTAACCTTCCAACCAGTTGTGCCAGAATCCAAGGAAACCTCACTCTGAGACACAAAGAGTTGGCTGTGACGCCAGAGGACCAGAACAAATTAGCACCTCTTTTTTTTTTTTTTTTTTTTTTTTTTTTTTTAATCTCAACTGGAAAAACTCTTTGATCACATGGCTTAATGAATACCAGAGGAGAACAAATGCAAGCTTGTATTTTGAACAGTCCAGTTGTGGATTTGTCTTTATCTTCAACATCATGTTGGTCTGGTAGCTTGCTTCCTGACTCTAGGATCAGACCTTCTCAGCATGTCCTACAGTGCTGAGGATGCTAGTTCAGTTGCTGTGCATCAGGTAATAATACTCTTTGATGAGTAACTAAGTCATCAAGGAGTTATGGGTTGTATAATTTGAGTTAGTTGTCCAAGTGGTACATATACTCGGATTCTAGGATTTCTTTACCAGATACCTACCAGTTGGTGTCAAGTACAAATCAAGAAAAGTTAGTAGACATTTTAGACATTTAGAAATTTTACTTAATAATACATAATTTGAGTGTCATTTGTATTAGTTGTATAAACTACCCAATTTGAAATATTGAGAATTACTTAGATTGACAGTAATCTGTTCTAATGTTTTGGGAAGTAGCTTCTCCTGAAGTGACTACATGTCTTTAAAAGACATTTGATTGGAATTACAGCTATATCCATCTGTGTGCGTGCGTGCGTGCGTGCGTGCGTGCGTGCGTGCGTGCGTGCGTGCGTGCGTGCGTGCGTGCGTGCGTGTGAGACAGAGAATGAGTGTGTGTAGTCTATATGTCTGGCTTGACCTTGTTATTCCTCCCTGTGATCTTATAGTAACAACTCAACATAAATACTGCTGAGCTGCTGATCATACAAAATCCATCTCAGCTCAGCATTCACATTTTAATTTCATCTGATTATGTCGATTTTTAAACAGAAAGTGGCATGAAACACATTATCCATGTTGATTTGTGAATAAACACCAGGCATGGAGTCTTTTTGTTTGTCTTCCAACCATACCAGTTTAGTGCTAAAACATATATTTTGGCTAAACATTTACAGTAAAGTGAAAAGTTCACTTAAGTTTTTAGTATTTTCATATATAGACTATGTTATGACCCCTAGCTTGTGGTGGATAAAGGGAAGCAACATAACCCAGCTGTAACTGGTGAAAGCAAAGTTGTTTATTTTAAAGGTAAGGAAAATGATATTTACAAACAAAAAACCAGAGGCAACTATAAAGGAAATGGGCCTATGAGTGCTGATAAAAAACAATCAAAACCAAAAGAGGACTCTCTGGAACTACTGTAATTAACAAAAAGAAATAATCCAAAAACAAAACCCTCTATGCTTAACTAAAGTTTAATATAAACAGCAGATAAGTACCCCTTCTTCCTAATGTGCACTAACTAAAATCTCCACTACCTCTGTGTCACTATTAACATCAGTGGTTGAAGCTGACCCTGGCCCAGTCCTGCCTCTCAGTCTCACAATACGGCCACACAAAACGACACGTCTGGCGCGCTGCTCTTCAGCCGCCCTGAGTGCCGGTCCGCACGAGCCTTTCAGCATCCCGTCCTCGATTGGTGCCTGGTGATTGGTGAACGGGCCCCGACACTGCACCGATCCAGCGAGCGGACAGCCGAAGGTGGGAGGTGGGAGCCCGAGGAAGATCACACCTCCAGGACGAGCCAATCCCGTGCTGAGGTCCGCTCCCCCTGCTCCGCACACACACTCCTCTGATGCACGGTGGGTTAGACGAAAAAGGGGGAGGAACATCGGTGGCCGTAACACCCCTCCCCTTAACTTTTAGATTTGTAACGCCCTAATCTAAATACCTACCACAACCTGGACAAAGCATCAGCCAACATGTTATCTGACCCCTTTTTATGCCGAATCTCCAGGTTGTCGTCCTGCACAATCAGCGCCCACCACATGAGACGTTGGCTGTGGTTGTACATGCGGGATAGAAACACAAGTGTGTTATGATCGGTCAGAACAACAAGTGGAGAAGAACACGAGCCGACATAAACTTTAAAGTGTTGGAGTGCTAGCAACAAAGCAAGAGTCTCTTTCTCAGTGGTGGAATAATGGAGCTGGTGCTTGTGGAACTTCCTTGAAAAATAACCCACGGGATGATCAATTCCCTCAGCATCCTCCTGTAGTAGTACCACACCCGCACCCACTGTGCTGCCATCAACCTCCAGTTTGAACAGCCACGAGGCATCAGGAGCGGTGAGCACAGGTGCGTGGCTAAGAAGAGACCTCACACTGTCAAAGGCATGTGGGCAGTCGGGAGTGCACACAAAGACTACCTTGGGACTGGTTAAACTCATCAATGGGTGGACTACAGTGGAGAAGTTCCGGCAGAAACTTTTGTAATAACCAGCCATGCCTAGGAATCTGCGAAGGGCTCTTCTAGTAGACAGAACTGGATATTCGGTGATGTTGACAATCTTTGCATTAACAGGGTGCCAGGGTGTCCGCGGGGTTTTAAAAAGTATTAAAAAGTGATAAATCAAAATTGCCAAATTTAAGGCCATTAAAAGTGTTAAATGAAGTTTTAGAGGTATTATTTTTTGGAAAAATAGGTATTAATTTTTCAGACTATGTGGTGTCCTACTCTGATTGAAATTCCAGGTGCTAAAGTTTGTGTTAGTTCGTTTAAACGTGGGCTTTAGCATATCTGGGCACATTATCAAAGATCTCAATCCTGAAGTCAATTCAATATACCTTTATTAGTCCCACAAGGGGAAATTCCAAACAAGGGGAAATTCCAACAAGGGGAAATTCCAATAAGTCTCAACTTTGTAAGCTATCCTTGATGCTGACGTCATATTCAGTAGTCGTTCGACATCTCAAACTCTTTGCGCGCTCACTTTGCGCGCTCAGCTCAATTGGTTAGCCAACTGGCTGGCTAACGTTTGACTTGCTTGCATAGCCTATCTCGTCCAGAACCATCATCGTCGTCATAGGCAAATGCAAGTTTTCTGACACCTGGTTGGAAGACCCAGCGTTTAAGGACTGGCTTAGGCCTGTGGTAGGGAATAACCGGCAGGCTTATTGTTCGGTTTGTAAAAAAAGCATCAACTTGTACTGGATGGGAACTAACGTACTTCGGTCGCATATGCAATCCATCAAGCATAAAAATGGAATTCGCGGTCGGCGACAGCAGTTAACTCTACCACTCTCAACTTTCTGTGCTGCTGCATCACCACCACCACCACCACCACTGCCGCCGCAAACTAGCTCTGCGGTACAAGCCAACATTACGGCCCCAACAACAATGCCGAGGCTCTGTGGTGTCTAAACACTGCAGTTAAACACCACTCACTGAACTCCAACGAAGGAATTGCGGAGCTGTTTAACAAAATGTTTCCTGACTCTGACATCGCAAAGTCATTCACCTGTTCTGCCAGAGCCTTTTACTTCTATCACATGGACAAGCCACTGTGGAGAGAGGCTTCTCCATAAACAAGGAGGTGGAAATGTGTAACCTTCTCAGTGAATCCTTGGAGGCACTGAGGTTAATCTGTGACAATGTCAGTAGCTGTGGTGGTGTTCTCAAGGTGCCTTTAACCAAGGAACTGCTGGCCTCTGTGGCCTCAGCAAGGTCCCAGTACAGGCTATACCTTGAGCAAGAACGCAAAAAGAGGGAGAGTGCTGCAGAGGAAGAACTAGAAGAGCTCAGCAACGCAGAGTCCTGGACGATGTTTGTGCCATCCTTGAAAATGATGCCAACAAGTTGGCTGAGGAGACAGAGGGGAAGGCTGGGTCAAAAATGGCCCCGCTAATCACCAAATCCAATACACTCAGAAGGAGATACAAAGAGTAAAAAGAGGAACTGATTAAAATGGACAAAATTATTGAAGAAAAGGCCATGCAATTAAGACATTTGCCATTAGATTCTTTTGCTCATGAATTCATGTCAGGCTTGTATATGTTTACATGTGTATGTTAAAATCAAATAATAGCAGTTCACCAGTTCATGTAGTGGATGCCAGTTTGTAATGCATCAACAGTTCATACAGTGAATGCCAGCCAGTGTGCTGGAAATATCTCTTCATTGCACATTTTATGTAGTTTGTTTTATTTTTATTCACGAAGTGAAATAAATGTGCAATATCTGGTCAACATCAGTGAGTCCCTACATTTATTCTGTTGTGTATAGTGTTCCATAGGTCAAAATCTGAGTAAATGTTAGTAGGCCGCTGATTAACACTTGCAACTCAGTGTCATGATGGTTTTAAAAAAAATCTGAAGGTAGCAAAAGAGGTATTAAAAGGCATTAAATTTAACTTAAGGATTACTGTATATACCCTGGGTGCACCTGGCCCCGGCCCACCTGTCTCCCTAAGTAGGTGACGGTAGCCCTGCCGAATTCACATTTCGCCAGATTTAGTGTGAGCGACGCTGCAGTGAGTCAGGCGAACACCTGCTCAATGATCTGAATGTGTTCCTCCCATGTGGTGGTGTACACAATTAGGTCATCCACGTATGCATTACAGTTTGTCAAGCCAGCCACAACAGTCTTTACCAGATGGTGGAAAGTGGCTGGAGCGTTGCACATACCGAAGGCCACGACGGTATATTGCAGGAAATAATCTGGGGTCACAAATGCTGAAATTTTGGAGGCGTGGCTTCTCAATGGGACCTGCCAATAACCTTTGAGAAGATCCAACTTGCTCATAAATTTGGCTGTACCCAAATTATCAACGCAATTTTCCATGCGCAGTGGAGGATAAGAGTCAGTGCTTGTGATGGCATTTACTTTACGAAAATCGGTGATGAACCGAGGAGAGCCATTAGATTTAGCCTCTAACAGGCACTGTGAAGTCCAGAGACTAGAGCTAGGCCTGGCTAAGGCATGTTGCAGGAGATACTCTGCCTCCTTTTTCATCAAAGCTCGCTTAACCAGATTAATACGATAAGGATGTTGCTTAATTGGCATGGCACCTTTAACATCAATATCATGTTGGAGAACGGTCGTTCGGCTCGGGACATCACTGAAAAGACACGAAAAACGGCTCATCAAATTAATTATGTCATACTGCTGCTCATCTGCCAGGTGGCTTAATTGGGATGGTAACACTTTCTACATCTCAGAGTTCGGCAACCGAGCGCTTTGATGTGAAGAATGACGCACCATAAAATAATCATCATCATCTCCGTCAGACACCTTTGAGAATTCAGACATGATCAGTGCAGAACTGCCAGAAACAACGGATGGCGGAGGATTTTCGGGCTGTTTTGGACTGTGATACAACTTCAACATATTAACATGGCACACCCGAGTTTTTTGCCTCCTTTCAGGGGTGCCAGTGACGTAATCGTAATTTGGCAGTAATGCCAAAACTTTATTTTATGCAGCAGGACAGCTTCAGGAAAGCATGTAGCGGCGCACATAATGGTAAGCAGATACTGATTCCCACTCTTTACTCGTATGGGGCAAGGGACCAACACAATCCACTATCACGCTTTCAAACGGCTCTCCTATTGCAGGTATAGGATGCAGTGGAGCTGGAGGAATGATCTGGTTCGGCTTGCTGACAACTTGGCAAACATGGCAACAACAACAATATTTTGAGACGTCACTTTTTAGGCCTGGCCAAAAGAAATGTCTGAGTATGAGTTGGTAGGTTTTTGTTACACCTAGATGTCCTGACCACTGATTTTCATGCACTACAGATAACACATGCTGGTGGTACCCAGTGGGGATGACGAGCTGGTAGACAGCGTTCAACTCATAATCAGTGTTAGCAGGAGACCACTTACGCACCAAAACTTCACTATCAATGAGATAAGAGACTTTTTCAACTCTTGCTTTGTCGGCACTCACCACACTGGCGAAACACTTCTTCAGTGTTGGGTCGACCCATTGTGTGGCACACAGACGTTCACGGGTGACCGGGAGAGACATGCCGTCAGAGGATGGCTTATCAGGGCTGGCGGAGCGCGGCAGCTCGACGGTGGTGCAGCAGCAATCTCCATGTCAGTCTCTCTCTTAGCCTCCTCTGAAAGGGCTGACATGAGCACACTGTGCTCAGATAAAGACACATCCTCATCATCTTGACAGCGACACTAAACCATCAAATACAAAGGGCTTAAAGCAAGCATCAAGAGTTTCGTTAGAACTAGATTTAATATGTTTGCGCGGCTCTGCTTGAATTAACCCGGTGCCTTGTGGCTGTGACGTTCTCTGGGGAGGTGATGGTGGTATCTTGTTCTTAAGTTTGCGGCATTCAGCAATGACATGTCCAGGTCTGTGGCAATAGTAACACTCTTTATCAGGCTTCGTTGTAGCAGGTGTTTGATGTGAGCTAGGCTATGTTGCTGGAGTATAACGAGGCCTCTCAGCAGAGACTGATGGGAAAACAGACTTGTAAGTTAGCACATACTCATCGGCTAACACAGCAGCAGCAGAGAGTGATTTTACTTTTTGTTCATTCAAATACACCACAATGCAGTCCGGCAAGTCCCCCGAGTCAAAATCACTTGCTTGGCAACTATTGCTCCATTTATCAAACAGGGTTCCCTTTTCCCTCGCAAACTCAGCATAGGTCTGATTTGGGGCTTTTTTGTGATTTCTGAATTTTTGTCTGTACGCCTCAGGGACCAACTCATAGGCACGCAAGATAGCTGCTTTTACGGAGTCATAATCAAGGCTATCCTCCAGAGGAAGTGCAGCGACAGCTCCTTTGGCTTTCCCATGAATTTAGCATTGCATCAAAAGAGGCCATACATCTGGTGGCCACTGCAGAAGAAGAATCATACTTTATATTATCACATCACACTACATGTTGCACATGTTACGGCCAGCTCGTAGGCCGCAACAAATAAGGGAGATGCAGACGGACGGCTCCAAAAATTAACAAAAGTTTATTGAATACTGCAAACAATAAATAATACGATGGGGTGTGGAAATCAGTATCAGTGGTGTGTGAGGGTGCATGGATGTGTTACATGGTATGTGGTGCATGTTGTCAGTGCGAAAACAAAAGACAATAACTCAAAACGCAGAAGGCAGCCTGGCGTGGTGAAGACCGACGAGAGCGTGGCTGCTGCTGTGGTTGACGAGCACGAACCCCCCCCCCCCCCCACCCCCCCCCGCGGACTGGGCAGGCGGGCGTAAGTACCCTGGGAACACTGGCCAGGTGTTCCCAGTTACTTGATGTCTTCCTAGCTCCACCCAGATGAGTACCTGCAAGACAGAGCACACACAGTATCCTCAAAGGACTAAGGCCCTGGGGCCGTCACCCCCCCCCCCCCCCCCCCCATAAAGTCAGGGTCCCAAAGGGAACCCTGGCACAGACCAGTCCACTACTATCATTACTGCTATACTTCATAATTACAACCATAACCATAACTGCCTTTTAAATAAACCCTGAATATAAACAAAATAACAGAATCCAAACTCTTAACATAATATAATGCAAAAACAATCAAAACACCTCACCGCTTATGTTCCCCAAAGCCCCCCAGCTCTCACTCCATCCCCTGCAACTGGATCCTGGAAGCTTTTAAGGAGAAGGAAGGAAACCTAGGAGGATGGAACACAGCAGAGAGCACATAAACAACAATACAAAACACGACTAAGAAGGAGACCGGGACAAGGCATCCGCCACCACATTGTCCCGTCCCTTGATGTGGCGAATGTCCAGGCTGTATGACTGGAGGAACAGAGCCCAACGGACGAGCCTTTGGGTAGGACTCTGCAAAGAACTGAGGAAAGTTAAAGGATTATGATCTGTAAAGACCACCACAGGCACAGAGCTAACATACACACTGAAATGCTGTAAAGCAAGAACCAACGCTAGAGTCTCCTTCTCAATAACTGAGTAGTTCAACTGATGTTTATTGAACTTCCTTGAAAAGAAACACACTGGCTTATCCACACCTTAATTGTCAGCCTGCAACAACACCGCGCCTGCGCCGACCTACCTAGCATCTACCTTAAGTTTAAATGCCTTATCCCACTGTGGCGCAGCCAAAACAGGAGCATCACAAATCAAGGCCTTAACACTCTCAAACGCCTTCTGACACTCTGGGGACCACACATACTTAGCCTTACCCTTCAACAAGTCCGTGAGAGGAGCAACAACAGTAGAAAAATTCCTACAAAAACATCTGTAATACCCCACTAGTCCCAAAAACCTCATAAGCGCCTTTTTAGTTGGAGGCGGGGCATACTCATCAATAGCCTGAACTTTCGAGCACACCGGACAAACTCTACCTTGCCCTACCACACGACCCAAATATGTAACAGTGGCCTTCGCAAACTCGCATTTGGCAAGATTAATAGTTAAGCGCGCATGAGCCAAGCGGTCAAACAGCTGCTGAATTCGGTCAAGATGGCTATCCCAGTCATCCGAAAAAATGACTACATCATCCAAATACACCGAGCAACCTTCCAGACCCCCAACAACCAAATTCATCAGGTGCTGGAAAGTCGTTGGCGCATTCCTCAAACCAAAAGGCATCACGGTGTATGAATACAACCCAGTTGGCGTCGTGAACACAGCTATCTCACGTGCCCTGGCTGATAACGGGACTTGCCAATAGCCCTTTAACAGGTCAAACTTATTCACAAATTTAGCTGACCCCACCTCATTGACACAATCCTCCATACGAGGAAGTGGAAAGGAGTCCACTTTTGTCACATTATTCACTTTTCGAAAATCTGAACAAAATCGCGGCGTGTTGTCGGACTTGGGGACAAGCAAACATGGCAACGCCCAGCTGGAACAAGACGGCTCAGCAATACCATTATCCACCATATACTTAACCTAAGCATCAAGATATTTCCGTTTCTCTGGATGAACACGATAAAACCTCTGCTTAATAGGTTTACAATCACCCACATCAATATCGTGTTCAACCAGATGTGTGCGAGTGGGTGTATCACCAAATAGACACAGGTATCGCTTAATTAAGTCTGCCAACTGACCACGCCAGGAACCTTCCAAGTGACACAACAAACCGTCAAGATTCTGCAAGGACTCAGAGTTTTTAAGACGACCGCAAAGTACAGCTTCATCTGGGCCTGGCACATCCTCCTCCCCTTGCCCTGCCACAGCATGAGAGGCTACGGACACCGACAAGCAAGCTGGATGAACACCAGCTACCTGCTCTCTCTGACTGGCTGACTGCAGCACACGAGAATAGTATGGCTTTAACAAATTTACATGACAGAGCTGAGTAGAGGATCTACGGTTGGGAGTAGCGATGACATAATTCTGCTCTGACACCTTCTTCACCACAGAAAATGGGCCAGAAAATTTAGCTTGAAACGGAGAGGTAACAATGGGCAACAACGCAAGCACCTGATCCCCAGGGAGAAAGACACGATTCTCAACCTGGCGATCAAAAAGCTTCTTCATCTTGTGCTGTGCAGACTCCAAATTATTCTTGGCTACCTCCTGGGCTTTGTAAAGCCTATATCGAAAACCATTTACATAGTCAATGAGGTTTTGTGGTGGTTGTGACTCCGTCCAATTATCCTGTAACAAGGCCAAAGGACCGCGCACAGTATGACCAAAAACAAGGTCGTTAGGGCTGAACCCTGTGCTCTCCTGGACCACCTCCCTGGCAGCTAACAACAACCATGGTAAACCCTCTTCCTAGTCTCTGTTCATCTGAGTACAATAGGCACGCAACATGGACTTGAGCGTCTGGTGAAACCGCTCCAGAGCACCTTGGCTCTGTGCATGGTACGCGGATGCTTGGTTGTGTTTTACTCGCAGCTGTTTCAACACCTGCGCGAACAAATGGGACGAGAAGTTTGATCCCTGATCTGACTGGATGACTCTCGGAACACCAAAGATCGAAATAAATTGTGACAAAGCACGGACCACAGACTTAGCCGTAATCGTGCACAAAGGATACGCAGCTGGATACCTCGTACTCTGGCACATCACAGTTAGCAGATAACAAGAACCAGACTTGGACGGAGGCAACGGGCCGACACAATCTATAATTAGATGTTCAAAAGGTTGACTTATAGCTGGTATGGGGGACAACGGAGCAGGCTTTAAGCTCTGATTTGGCTTACTGGTGAGCTGACACGTATGGCACGACTTGACGTACAAAGAAACGTCCCTTTTAAGCCTCGGCCAAAAGAAATACCTCAAAATGCAGTTGTACGTCTTCCTGACGCCTAGGTGGCCAGACTCATCATGGGAAATCTGCAACACCAGCCTACGAAACCTGGAAGGCACAACAACTTGGTAAACAGGCTCACCAACAAACTGCTCCCCCTGAGGCACCCACTTTCTCATCAACACATCATTCTGAATGAAATAACAATGTGCATGATTTTTCACCTCACCAGACGGACAAGCCACCTCCAACAGACCCTTCAACAAAACGTCAGCCCGCTGCTCCTCCACCAGTTCACTATGAGAGACAGACCAAGGAACATCAGGACACAGTACTGCTTGTTGCATCAAATCATCATCAGTGGATTTTATCTCCTTTAACTCTGCTTGTTTCATCGCGCGCGTTACAGCACATGCCCTGAAGACTTCAGGAAACTCTTTTTCGTTCCTGTCAGGCTCACTGCTAACCAAGGGCGCTGACACCACAACAGCAGGAGGTGCAACATCAGCCCACACCCGACTCCCTGCTATACCATTACCCAAAATCATGGTAACACCATCCACGGGCAGAGCCGGACGCACGCCAACCGCCACCTCACCCTGAAAGAGATCGCAAGACAACATCATTTTATGAAGAGGTACACACAGCACATTTAACCCCATCCCGAGTACCGGGATGTAAGAACCCATGTAGGAATCATCTGAAAATGGCAAGGCTGATGCTAAAATGAATGAATCAAAAGCACCAGTGTCACACAGTAATTTTATGTGGACTTTATCATTACTCCCTACCAAAGACACCGAACCTTCAGTGATGAACGGCAGATAGGACTGCAGCTCTGGACTACACTCCTGCGTTTTTAACTCACCACCTGAGGACTGCAACACCTGCTCTGAAACCGGCGCAACAAACATGGCAGGTTTGGGGTTACCATTAGCTCCATTTTGCTTAGACCTCGATTTGTACACATAACAGTCTCTCCTCCAGTGCCCACGTTTATGACAATAATTACAAACCTTGTCAGACTCACGCACACTGTGCTCATGCTTTATAGGACGACCAGACCATGCACCGACAGGAGGAGGATTTTCCCAGCGACCGCTGCCACCTCGCGCAACAGGATTACCACCATCCCCACCATGTGTCAGCACATAATCATCGGCCAACGCTGCGGCTTCAGCTGCAGCTTTAACCTTTTGCTCACTAATATACGTCGCAATACGCTCTGGAACAGAATTTTTAAACTGCTCAAGAATCATCAAATCACGCAGAGCATCATACGACTCAACCTCCGCAGCAGTACACCAGCGATCAAATTGAATGGACAAATCACGAGCAAACTCCAATTGCGACTTGTCGCCTCTTTTCCATCTCCTAAACCACTGGCGATACGCTTCAGGCACCAGCTCATACGCCTTGAGAACAGCAGATTTTACCACAGCATAATTTAAGCTATCACTGTCACTCAAAGCGGAAAAAGCCTCCTGAGCCCTGCCCGTCAAAACGCACTGCAACAGTAATGTGCGGGTGGAATCAGGCCACCCCCACGCCTCAGCCAAACGTTCAAACATGGAGAAAAAAACTTCAGGTTCCCGCTCATTAAATCTGGGAACAAGCCTCAAATCACTCAAATCATCTGCTTTACCTGAGACGACGCCCAGAACGGCCGGAACAGCCGGAACATCATTTAGGACATCTGCAGCAATTTTCCCTTCACTTACCAGCAATAACTTCTGCCTCTGCAGCTCCAGCTTTGCCTGCTCTGTCTCAGCAGCCTCCTGCCTCACTTTCTCTACCGCAACATTCCTCTCAGTCTCTAACTTCATCCGCAACAAAAGCAACTCCTTCTGCTGCTCGAAGGACAAACCAGGACCCGCTCCTGATGGCGGAGCCAAGCCCCTGGTGCGCACGGACACGGACACAGCCTCCGCGGTGCCCAACACCCCCATTTTAAACAACCAAACTTTTAAATTCGCCTTTACAGTCTCCTTGACTCTTTTATCGCCAACATCAACATCATAATGCTCAGCAATTTTTACCAGCTGAGTAACTGTACACCCTTCCAGAAACCCTTCAGACGGAGCCTCAATAAATGCTTCTACTACGTCCTCCATAATCTACAAATACAACCGCACAGGACAATGAGAATGCAACGTGTTAGACCCACCAGTGTGAACCACAGGCAAACGCGGCCTCCAGCCGAAGCAAGTCCCCCGCTATCTGACTGCCTAACCAGGAATCTACCTACATAACTCCCCCCCTAGTCTTCATGAGGCGTAGCGGCGGGTACTTACGCACTATAGCCCGCTGGCCCGAGAGAAGCGACCAGATAAACTGGCAACCACCCCGGAACCAAGGATGTGCCCCCGAGCAAATTTAGGGAAAAGGGAAAGGGAAGCTCTAGCCACCGTACCCCAACACTACAAACCCCCCCCCCAACGAAACCCAAAGGGGAGACGCCCTACAGGTAACACAGACACAAACACACAGGCGGATCAACACTTACCTTCTCAAACCCTTGCGTAGGACCGCAGTAAACAGCACAACACTGGCCAGGTGTTCCCAGTTACTTGATGTCTTCCTAGCTCCACCCAGATGAGTACCTGCAAGACAGAGCACACACAGTATCCTCAAAGGACTAAGGCCCTGAGGCCATCACACACACTACATGCTTCACGCCATGCTTCTCGTGAAATTAATTCCTCTGCATTCGACCCATCCTCGTCGTCCTTTCTCCGCGGCACACCAGGAGCGGTGGGCTGCCAGCTGACATCCAACAGCGGCGCCCGGGGACCCAACTCTTTTTGTCACCATTGGTCAGGTGGTGATTTTCTTGCATGTTTTTAGTGGGGAATGTGCATGTGGAGAACATGCAAACTCCACACAGAAAGGCCCTTATTTTCCTCAAGCAGCAGGCACTGAAGGCATGGTGGAGGACACACCACCAGCGCCCACAGCGGGATTCAAACCAAAGACCTTCTAGCTGAGGCGACAGTGTTACCACCTGTACCACTGTGCCACCTGAAGGGCAGGACAGAAGCAATGTGCTTAAATGCAGTAAAATAGGAGTCCACTTCAGGTTCACGGAATGTAGGTACTAAAGCAATGTGCTTACTGATATCGAAAGTTGAGCATGGTAAAGTGGTGGAAAGAGGAGACATACCTGTGCCGTCAGTGCCTGCATGTGGTGCCTGCATCCCCCTCTGAGGCTGCAGCTCTAGCTGACGCAATTTAATGGTCAGCTTCAATCTCCAGCTTTCAGATCTCCAGCTGGTATTGCAACTGTGCTTGTTTATTTTGTATCTTCTCCTGGGATTCCATTTGGAGACGGACAATGTGGACTTTCACCCGAGCCTCATCTCTGGACCCAGTACTGGTTGGAGAGACAGGATCATAGCGTGGGAGCATCACTGGCGTTTTTGCCTGCCTGGTCGCTTCACCACCCTCTCTCACAGGTGCGGAAGCTCAGTGAGGCTCACCAGCCAGCTTCTAATCACCCACTCCTTCACTCAGGTTGCCGTCCTCAAGCACAGCTGACTCCAATATCTCTGGCAACACAATGACCTCCATTTCAACCAGTCTATATATAATAGTAGCTGTGGCCAAAAGTGAATCTAGGTCAAACATGATTACTTATGCCCAATCAAAATTAGCTCAGCCGCCACAATTTTTTTTTCTTTTTCAAAAATCAATGTGTGTGTGTGTGTGTGTGTGTGTGTGTGTGTGTGTGTGTGTGTGTGTGTGTGTGTGTGAGACACGGCCTAGCCTGCTACATCAGCTCGGCAGATAGCTAACAGTTTCCCCAAGATAAAGAATGAAGCAGCTCTCATCTTTTCCAATCTTTACTCAGGAAGCACTGTAAAACTAGACAGATACAAGAATACATCTCTCAGTATTTCATTCAATAACAGACGTTGTTGATGAACAATCTTGTTATATTGGCTGTTTTAACTGTACAGCAACAAATGCGCTAGCTTATGGCTAACCTATATGGAAATTCCATACAATGCTAGTGGTTAGCATATACGATCAAAATGCACATTTTCGGATGAACTTGGATTCATTAACAAACAAATTAACAATGCTAGTATTCTTATTATTCAATGTCAAAATGACTGTATGAGTCTGTACTCGCAGGCAAACATGTGCTCTGGCCAACTAAAGTCCATCCATCCATTTTCTATACTGCCTATCCCTTTCAGGTTTGCGGAAGGGCTGGAGCCTATCCCAGCTGTCATCAGGCAAGAGGCGGGGTACACCCTGGACCCATCGCCAGTCGATCGCAGGGTAACATATACACAGACAACCATTCACACTCACACCTAGGGGCAATTTTAGAGTCACCAGTTAACCTAATGAGCATGTTTTTGGTCTGTGGGAGGAAGCCGGATTGCCTGGAGAGAACCCACGCATGCACAGGAAGAACATGCAAACTTCACACAGAAAAGCACCGCCCGGGGATCGAACCAGCAACCTTCTTGCTGTGAGGCATGCACACTACCTGCTGCGCCACCGTGCAGCCCCAACTAAAGTCATGAGAGAAAAAAGAATTGACTGTTTACTTCACCATGTTCCATCCCAACTATGGCAAGACTAATAGTACAAAATAAACATTACATTAGTAGTCACTACTAGAGGTCTCCTTTTCCCCCAGATGAACATCAGAACATCAGAACATCACACTCCCCGCTTGTTATAATGTATTATACCACTATTCCCCCTTTACAAGTAAAACAACTTCTGAAACTGGTCTAGAATACACCTGCTGAGTACCCTGTCTGACCATCCTCACTTCCACTTTGCGAACTTTAGAGTCTTTGCTAGGAATGGCGTTCACCACCACTCTGACAGGCCATTCATTCCGCTTGACCTGAGCGTCTTTGAGCAGCACAACATCTCCTTCACTCAGGTTTGGTTTGTCCATGTGCCACTTTCTCCTTGGTTGGAGTGACACCAGGTATTCTTCACGCCAGCGTTTCCAGAATGCATCGGCCAACGCCTGTACCTGCTTCCACTGTTTGCTGTATAGGTCTTTAAGGTCGTACTCTCCTGTGGATGGCAGCACTGGGTCAACTTTCTGAGTTAGCAGCATGCAGGTGTGAGGACTCTGGGCATGTCTGGATTGGATGACACTGGAACAAGGGGTCTGGCATTCATTCAGTCGTTCAGCAGGTAGGTTTGACATTTTCTGTTCCTCCATTCTTCCTCTCAGCTTATTACAAGTCACACATTTATGAATGATGCTTGACACCAGTCTCTTGCCTCCAATCAGCCACAGTCCAGCAGAGTGAACAGCACCCTCTGTCAGATGTCTTCCCTGATGAGTGACCTTTTCATGGTAATGCCTCACCAATAAGGTTGCTACGTGGTGCTTTTTGGGGACAATGATTGGGTGTTTTTCTTCCCAGGGTAAGTCAGCCAAAGGAATGTGTCCTCCAACTCTTAGCAGGCTGTCTGCATCCACAATTGGATTCAGTTTCCTCAGAGGACTAGACTTTGGGATGACTTCACCCCTGGAAAGGCATTTAATCTCCTCAGCAAATGCATCATGTTGAGCATTTCTGATTTTGCTTGTGTCAACTCATTCATGTTGCTGTTTGAGCCCTTTGTGCAGGATCTGGCCTTGTGTATGAGTTTGGTAACGGCTTGAGTGAGTGACTTCCAGCTCGAGAAGCATTCAAATCGGTTTGATCCCAGCTCACCTTCGAAGGCCTTAGTTATGAAGGCTTGGACCTGTGGGCATATGTCTATGTCCGCTTCAGGGTCAATGAGTGCAAATGCCTCTGGCTGTGAGGTGTCTTTGGCTAGGAAAGCTGGACCTTTGAACCAGTTGGTGTCTTTTAACATAGCTGCTAGTATTGAGTATCTGCAGGGTTGTGTTCTGTGCTGACAAAGTGCCATTGTTCAAGGCTTGTGGACTTCCTAATGCAAGTGACTCTGTTCAATTCAATTCAATTTTATTTGTATAGCGCCAAATCACAACAGAAGTTGTCTCAGGACACTTTCCATATAGAGCTGGTACAGACCAAGCTCTTTTATCTACAAAGAAACCAACAATTCCCCCATGAGCAAGCACTTGGTAACAGTGGCGAGGAAAAACTTCCTTTTAACAGGCAGAAACCTCGAGCAGAACCAGACTCTGGGTGGGCGGCCATCTGCCTCGACCGGTTGGGTGAGAGAGGAAGAGCAAGAGAGTGCGAGTGAGACAGACAGACAGACAGACAGACAGACAGACAGACAGACAGACAGACAGACAGACAGACAGACAGACAGACAGACAGACAGACAGACAGAAAGAGAGAGAGAGAGAGAGACAGACATGCAATCACAGTAACAGTGACAGTGGATGTAATAATAGCAGTAGCAGTTGCAGTGGATGTCAGGCAGGGCCAAGGCAGGAGACGCAGCTGAAATCCACAATCCAGATTCAGCCACTGTCCATGGGAACCTGCAAGACAACAAAGCACAGAGACTCCGGGGAAGGAGCTAAGTTAGTAACACGCCGTGGTAGGACATGAGAGCGTGCGGATGGAGAGGGACAGAAGGACAGAGGAGCTCGGTGTATCTTTGGATGTCCCCCGACAGTCTAATCCTATAGTAGCATAACTAGGGGCTGGTCCAAGACAAGCCTGAGCCAGCCCTAACTATAAGCTTTATCAAAAAGGAAAGTTTTAAGCCTACTCTTAAATGTAGAGACAGTGTCTGCCTCCCGGACAAAGACTGGAAGATGGTTCCACAGGAGAGGAGCTTGATAGCTAAATGCTCTGACTCCTGTTCTGCTTTTTGAGACTTTTTTGTTCATGTCAGGCCCACTGAGAAGAACATCATTGAGAGAGGTGCCTTTGTGTTTCGCACTGGAATAAAACACTACCCGTATCTGATCCTTTTTCTGTGGGTAATAAACACGGAATATTGGTAGGTACCAGCATTCTTGTTGTGGCCTCAGTGCTGGGGCAGGCTCTACTTGGTCTGCATTAAACATTGCCTGCATGAAGTTGAAGAAGTGTTCTTTCATGCCATGTTTCTTCTCCAGTATGCGGAGGAGGGAGGTGAGGCGGTTGACGGCATGTTGTCTGTTGTTGAGCAAACGCGGCCTGTTTGGCCACGCCAAGCTGATCGTCGTACTGTGTTCTTTAAAACCATTTCTGCCCAGGCTGTCTGCTTCCTTGGCTGCATGAGACACACATGGAGAAGTGTGGGGTGGCACAGGGCTGTCAATCTTCTCTCTGACCCTTAAACTGCTGGTGCATGGGCTGAGGATGGAGTGGCGCCCACTTATCAGCACACTGGTTCTGAAGACGTTAGCAGTGGTGGTTTTGTGTGCTTTTCCCAGACACACATCTCCGATTATCACCCATCCAAGGTTGAGTCGCTGGGGGAACGGCGCATTGTGTGGCCCATTACAAAGTTCCCGCACTTTGTGCACCTGGATTAAGTCTCTTCCAAGTAAAAGAAGGATTGACGCGTCTGGGTCCAAGACTGGGATTTTGTCTGCCAAGTGCTTGAGGTGAGGATGATGTCTGGCTGCCTCTGGTGATGGCATTTCAGACCTGTCGTCTGGCAGCATGTCGCACTCAATCAGAGTAGGCAAGGGAATGTGGATGTTGCCATCTAATGACTCCAGCATGAAGTTACCTGCATGCCACCCAGCTGTATCCACCACTCCTGAGTATGTTTTCAAAGTGCATCTCGTTCCTGTGCCTTAAATTCCGAAATGTTCAAAGAATTCTGTTCTGCCCAGGGACTTGTTGCTCTGCTCATCAAGAACAATGTAGGTCTTCATGGCTAAGTCTCTTTGGCCTGCAGTAGACAGATTTTGGAGCATGATTTTGACATGTTCACACTCCCACAGATATCTGTGCATTTGGACGTCACATACGGAATGGCTTCCAGCAGCTGCCGCTCCCCACTGTGATCTACGATACTCAGATGGACATCAGCTTTCCATAGGGCGGGTCCTGGATGTAGCGCTGACAGGTGCTTGTCGCTGTTGCACTCCTGGCACAGCACAGGCGTGCCACAGTCCTTAGCGACATGAGTGGACGATGCACAGCACTTGAAACAGAAATGTTTTTTTTCTTCAGATACGCTTTCCTTTCTTCCAGAGTTTTGTTTCTAAAGCTACGGCATTTTCTCAATGGATGAGTCTTGTTATGTAGTGGGCTCTGTTCTTGAGATTTCAGTGTTATCACTGTCGTCACCACTTCAGTCCTTATTACCACAACTGATGTTCTCACGTGATGACTGGATGGCTGGAAAACAGTCTTTTCTGTCTTTGTTGCATACCATGTTCCTGTTCTTGGCGAAACTGGGATCGTTGTTGCGTGTTTTTGCTTGTTCACAGACAAAGTTGATGAAGACTGAAAAGGGAGGATATGGCACTCTGTGTTGATCCTTGTAACGTGATCATACAGTAATCAACTTCTCTTGTAGGTTGGACGGGAGTTTCTGGACTATTGGGCTTACTCCACAGGAGGTACTGAGGTATGAGAGACCAGGTAAGTATCCATCTGCCATGGCTGCTTCGAGTTCCATGAGAATATCTCCCAGTTCTCTTAGTTTGTGGTTTTCTTTGGCTGAGATTTCGGGAAAATCTTCAACTTTTTTCAGAAGAGCATTTTCAATGTATGATTTTCTCTGTGCGGTGCTGGTTACCTGATTTGAGGTCCAGGCAGTTTCTCCTCTGTGTGTGTGGTGTCGAGCCAGCTCATTAAATTCGTGGTCACTGATTTCACTCAGAGGTGCATCGCCTTGATTCTCGAATCTGTTCACTTCACCACTGTCCATAGTAGGCTGGCACACTGGTGAGTGTGAGGTCTTCTGTGGCCTTGCATCTGATGGGGAGACTGTGACCGCATTTACTACAGTGGCTGCTTTTACACTGACAGGAATGGTGACCTGGATGTAAAGAAGAAGAAGAAGAAGAAGAAGAAGAAGAAACGTACTTTATTAATCACATTACACAAGGTGTTAGTTGCACACTACATGCCATGCTTTCTGTGAAATTAGTTTTCAGAATCAGAATCAGAATTAGAATTACTTTATCCCCGATGGGAAATTGTTTTTAGCAGTGCTCCATGCAAAACAGAATTATAGATTAGAATAAAAATTTGAAAGAAGGACGAGAAGGAATATATATCCATCCATCCATTTTCTATGCCACTTATCCCTTTCGGGGTCGCGGGGGGGCCGGAGCCTATCTCGGCTGTCAGCGGGTGAGAGGCGGGGTACACCCTGGACCGGTCGCCAGCCGATCACAGGGCACAAACACACAACCATTCACACTCACACTCACACCTAGGGGAAATTTAAAGTCACCAATCAACCTAATGAGCATGTTTTTGGTCTGTGGCAGGAAGCCGGAGTACCCGGAGAGAACCCACGCATGCATGGGAAGAACATGCAAGCTTCACACAGAAAGGCCCGACCCGGGAATCGAACCTGCGACCTTCTTGCTGTGAGGCACACACACTACCTGCTGCGCCACCGTGCAGCCCGGAATATATATATAAAGGCAATATAAAAGAAACAGAATAGTAATACTAAGGATATATGTAAATAAGAAATATACAAATATACAGAAATATCCACTCAATGAATGTACAACAATATAAAATGTACCGCAATACAATTGGATGTGCAAAATTGAGATGTAAAATATATATTAGAATTACTATGTACTATGTACTGAATGTTGAATGTGCAAAAACTCAAATAGTAAGATATACAACAGAACAGACAGTGACAGTGAAGTCCCAGGGCCATTCAGAGGGAGGAGTTGTACAGGTTGATGGCCACAGGCAGGAATGATTTCCTGTATTGTTCAGTCCTGAGTTTTGGTGGTATGAGTCTCCCACTGAACGTACTCCTGTGACTGACCAGCACATCATGAAGTGGGTGTGAGACGTTGTCCATTATAGTCCTTAGCTTCTTCAGCATCCTCCTCTCTGACACCACCGTCAGAGAGTCACACTCCATCCCCACAATGTCACTGGCCTTGCGGATCAGTTTGTTGAGTCTGTTGGCATCTGCCATCCTCAGCCTGCTGCCCCAGCATGCAACAGCATAGAGAATTGCACTTGCCACCACAGACTCATAAAAAATCCTGAGCATAGTCCGGCAGATGTTGAAGGACCTCAGTCGCCTCAGGAAATAGAGACGACTCTCTGGCCCTTTCTGTAGAGAGCGTTAGTGTTCTTAGCCCAGTCCAGTTTATTGTCCATGTGTACCCCCAGGTACTTATAATCCTCCACAATGTCCACACCGACCCCCTGGATGGAAACAGGGGTCACCGGTGTCTTGGTTCTCCTAAGGTCCACTACCAGTTCCTTAGTCTTTGCCACATTTAGTTGCAGATGGTTCTGCTCACACCATGTGACAAAGTTTTCCACAGCAGCCCTGTACTCATCCTCATCGCCCTTGCAGATACATCCAACTATCGCAGAGTCATCAGAAAACTCCTGAAGATGGCAGGTCTCTGTGCAGTAGTTGAAGTCTGTGGTGTAGAGGGTGAAGAGGAAGGGAGAGAGGACAGTCCCCTGAGGGGCCCCAGTGTTGCTGACCACTCTCTCTGACACACAGTGTTGCAGGCGCACATACTGTGGTCTGCCAGTCAGGTAGTCCACAATCCAGGACACTAGGGGGGCGTCCACCTGCATCGCTGTCAGCTTATCACCCAGTAGAGCGGGACGAATGGTGTTGAATGCACTGGAGAAGTCAAAAAACATGATCCTCACAGTGCTCGCCGGCATGTCCAGGTGGGCGTAGACACAGTTGAGCAGGTAGATGATGGCGTCCTCAACTCCAAGTCGGGGCTGGTAGGCGAACTGGAGGGGGTCCAACAGTGGCTTGACCATGGGCTGGAGCTGCTCCAGGACGAGTCTCTCCAGAGTCTTCATAATGTGGGAGGTCAATGCCACAGGTCTGTAATCCTTTGAGTCCCTGGGCCGTGATGTCTTTGGCACAGGAACGAGGCATGATGTCTTCCACAGCATGGGACCCTCTGGAGACTTAGGCTCATGTTGAAGATGTATTGAATAACTCCACACAGCTGGGGGACACAGGCTTTGAGCACCCTGGGGCTGACACCATCAGGGCCTGGAGCTTTGTTCGTGTGGAGTCTCATCAGCTGTCTTCTCACCTGGTTTGCAGTGAAGCACACTGTGGAGGTGACAGGGAGGGGAGGTGTGGTGTAATCCTCTGGTCTGTGAGTGAGGATAGTCTGTCAGTCTGCGGAGGTGTGAAGAGGGCTCACACAGCAAGACGGGGGGGTGTGAGAAGGAGAAGGAGGAGGGGGAGAAGGAGGAGGGGAGGAGAGGGGAGTGGGTGATGATGGTCATCCAGTACAGACAGCAGAGGAGCCAGAGGCAGCATGAGCCAGGCCTGAAGCATCGAATCTGTTAAAAAACAAATTCAGTTCATTTGCCTTGTCAATGCTGCCTTCAACTCCTCTGCCGCCCGTCCTGAAGCCAGTAATGGTCCTCATACCACTCCAGACCTCTCTCAAGTTGTTCTGCTGGAGTTTCCACTCCAGCTTCCTCCTGTATTTCTCTTTAGCCTCCCTGATTCTCACCTTCAGTTCCTTCTGTATCGTTCTCACCTCCTCCCCGTTGCCAGCTCTGAAAGCCCTCTTCTTCTGATTGAGGATGTCTTTGATGTCCTTTGTCACCCACGGCTTGTTGTTTGGATAACAATGGACAGTCTCGGATGGGACAGTGGAGTCCACACAGAAGGTGATGTAGTCCATGATGCACTCTGTGAGCCCATCAATGTCCTCCCCATGCGGCTCACAGTCTGTCACCTCAAAACAGCCCTGCAGTGTCTGATATGTCTCCTCTGACCATCTCCTCACTGTCCTTGTGGTCACAGGCTGACTCTTCACCAGGGGCACATAACAGGGAGTGAGGTAAACAAGGTTGTGATCTGACCTACCCAGAGGGGGGAGGGGGGAGCAGCTGTATGCATCCTTGACGTTAGCATACAACAAGTCCAGGATTCTCTCCTCTCTTGTGGGACAGCTCACATACTGCGTGAAATTGGGCAGTGTTCTTTCCATGGTGACGTGGTTGAAGTCACTCGAGGTAGCGATGAATGCACTCGGGTGTTGAGTTTGCAGACGGGCCACGGCGGAGTGAATGACGTCACATGCCACTATCAGGTTGGCAGAGGGGGGATGTAAACAGCAACAATGATAGCATGTGAAAACTCCCTGGGCAAATAATATGGCCGGAGTCCAGCAGCCAGCAGTTCAATATCCGGGCAACAAATACGTTCCTTGATTGTAATATGATCAGGATTACACCAACGGTTGTTGACTAGAACGGCGAGCCCCCCTCCTTCACGCTTACCGCTCTGCATGCAGTCCCGGTCAGTCCGAACAGTCTGAAAGCCACTGATGGAGACGTTGTCGTCGGGTATGTCCTGATGCAGCCATGTTTCCGAAAAACAGATCAGACTGCACTCCCAGTACTCCTTTTGACTCCAGGCGAGTGCTGTTAGCTCATCCGCCTTGTTCGCCAGCGACCGCACGTTGCCCATGATGAGAGAGGGGAGACACGGCTTATCTTATCTCCTCTTCTCCGTAAACCTCTGTTGTCTCAACCCCACTCTTTTCCTCCGCTGTTTCTGTCCTCCCCTGCATCCTCTGTGTGTTTTTCTCCAGATTTCAGCGGGGATCTCTGTTGTTCTGGCTGACAAGCCGGCCGGCCTCAGCGCGATCAGCTGATCTCTGGCGTAAACAATGCGCTGCACATCGGTCGGTTGCTCCTCGGACTTCTGACTCCTGCAGAGTTTTATTCTCATCGGACTCTTATCGGACTTCTGACTCCCGTCTTATCGGACACCTTTTATTCTATTCGACTCTTTTTAATTTTTATTGGACATCCTTTATTTTTACAATTTTTATCTTTACTGGGCATTTCATTAAAAAAGAAGGATTTTTTTTTAAAACAATTGGACGGCTATTTTTGAGTGTTTTGGGCCTGACTGTGGTTTGTGCATTTGGCCTTCACAATCCACCACAAAAAGAGCAAAAGAATTGTAAAACTAAGAAAAGAAAACAGGAGCGACTGCTACAGGCTGCACGCGCAGTTGACGCATGCGCACTGAAGTTTTCTCCGCATTTATCCCATCCTCAGTCTGTCAATCCTCCGCGGCAGACCAGGAGTGGTGGGTTGCCAGCTGCCAGCCGACGCTGATGCCAGCGCCCGGGGACCAGTATTTCTCTGTCACCATTGAGTGTGTGTGACACGGCCTAGTTTGCTACATCAGCTCGGCAGATAGATAACAGTTTCCCCAAGATAAAGAATGAAGCAGCTCTCATCTTTTCCAAACTTTACTCAGGAAGCACTGTAAAGCTAAACAGATACAAGAATACACCTCTCAGTATTTCATTCAATGACAGATGTTGTTGAAGAACAATCTTGTTATATTGGCTGTTTTAACTGTACAGCCACAAATGCGCTATCTTATGGCTAACCTATATGGAAATTCCATTACAATGTTAGTGGTTAGCATATACGATCAAAATGCACATTCCAAACGAACTTGGATTCATTAACAAATTCTAGTATTCTTATTATTCAATGTCAAAATGACTGTATGAGTCTGTACTCACAGGCAAAACGTGTGCTCTGGCCAACTAAAGTCATAAGAGAAAAAAGAATTGAATGTTTACTTCACCATGTTCCATCGCAACTACGGCAAGACTAATAGTACAAAATGAACATTACATTAGTAGTCACTACTAGAGGTCTCCTTTTCCCCCAGATGAACATCAGAACATCACACAATCCAAACCTTTTTTTTTTTTTAACAACTTTACTCACAGGATTCCAAGAACAGAAATATCCCAGACGAGCCCCCATTTATGTTGATAAATCAAAAAACTATCAAAACCAAAAGAGGACTCTCTGGAACTACAGTAATTAACAAAAACAAACAAACAAAAACCCCTCCCTGCTTAAGTTTAACATAAGCAGCAGATCAGCACCCCTTCTTCCTAATGTGCACTAAACAAAATCTCCACTACCTCTGTGTCACTATTAACATTAGTGGTTGAAGCTGACCCTGGCCCAGTCCTTCACAATATGGCCACACAAAACGACACGTCTGGCGCGCTGCTCTTCAGCTGCCCCGAGTGCCGGTCCGCTTGAGCCTTTCAGCATCCCGTCCTCGATTGGCACCTGGTGATTGGCGAATGGGCCCTGACACTGCACCAATCCAGCGAGCGGACAGCCAAAGGTGGGAGGTGGGAGCCCGAGGAAGATCACACCTCCAGGACGAGCCAATCCCACGCTGAGGTCTGCTCTGCCTGCTCCGCACACACACTCCTCTTATGCACGGTGGGTTAGACGAAAAAGGGGGAGGAACATCGGTGGCCGTAACAGACTACAATGAAAACAAGAGAAAAAAAAATAAAAAGAGAGGTGTTGATTAAAATTATTGTGAAGCAGTTTCATACAATATATATATATGGCCTGTATGGCTGAGTTCCCCTTTAAATGACAATATTTCACATTTTGCAATAATATCTAAATGCAGATGTGGGAATGTCATTTTTGCGGTTTATTTTCTGAGATTGATGCATTCTGCCTATTTTAAGACACACACACACACATTGAGTTCTAATGTTTGTATACCTGTATACACTTATATGCTTGTGTAGCAAGGCAAGCGGTATAGAGAGTTGCAGACAATGCCACCTGGGGGCTTCCACCCCAGGATATAAACGGGATTTCAAAGTTCCCAGCTTTCAGTTGAGACAAAGGCACACAGTTCGAAAAATCCCACAGGACAAGAGCGTGATTTCCAATAATAAAAATATTTGTTTATTAAACAATTACTTTAAAAGGTGCAA
Organism: Chaetodon trifascialis; assembly: GCF_039877785.1. Lineage (NCBI taxonomy): Eukaryota > Metazoa > Chordata > Actinopteri > Chaetodontiformes > Chaetodontidae > Chaetodon > Chaetodon trifascialis. The sequence continues at coordinate 771,439 of NC_092065.1, read as the reverse complement.
TGGCTGACTGAATCAATGATAATAATAACAACAATAATAATCAGGAGATGGTGCCTGTGTGTATGGCTGGCCGTCTGCTGCTCCTGCAATGTTTAGTGTTTTTATTGTTCTTAACCATCGGCACTAAACAAATCGAGTCTCTGTTGGTGTATGATCACCAGTCCCTTTTGTTTCTCCAGCAGAATGTCAGAGATCTAGGTACTTTAATCACGGTGGTCAGAATACCTTGCCCCCACCCTTGGCGGGGATTCCGCCTCACCTATACTGGGCCTCAGCCCTACCTTCTCGGCGGAAGCGTCTCCGGCGCCACGGCAGGCGCGGCGGTCGGGTAGTGAGGCTGAAACTCCGGCTGGCATGCCCTTCGTCCATTTCCCGGACAGGACATGGATTATTCCCTCCTTTTGCGGTGCCTCAGCGTTTCCTGGATCCCACCGATGCCTGTCTGGTACCTGTCACCGGCTCATGTGAGGGATTCCGGCCCCGTCGCCTCTGCCCTCTTCAGCTCTCTCAGCGCGGGGTAAATCACCGGCTCCTGAGGACGCTGTGCCGGGCTCCCCGAACCACCGGACCACAGGCCCCAGCTCCCACCAGGATTGGCTTGGTGAACGCTAGATCCCTGGCGAACAAAACCTTCATCGTGAGGGATTTCTTCAGCTCCCGTGGCCTGGATTTCCTCTGTGTGACAGAGACTTGGATCGGTGCCAGTGAGTGCAGCGCTATGGTGGAACTTCTACCTGCCGGCTGTTCCTACTTTAACACCCCGCGGACATCGGGTCGTGGTGGAGGAACGGTAACGGTTTACAAAAACGACTTTAAATGTAAGCAGCGCATTGCCTCGTCCTCTTTTTCCAGCTTTGAGGTGACTTTATTTGAGGTGGGTTGCTCCGACCCGGTGCTGTGCGCCGTCATCTATCGACCCCCCAAATATAATAGTGACTTTGTAAATGACTTCTCTGGTCTTCTGGCTTAATTTATGCCTAAGTATGACCGTGTTCTCCTTCTGGGGGATTTTAATATTCACGTGTGTTGCCCCAATAAGCCTTTGGTGAAGGACTTTTTAAGCCTTATTGACTCTTGTAATTTGGTGCAGTGTGTATCTGCTCCCACGCATGAACATGGACACACATTAGACCTTGTCCTCTCTCATGGGTTATCTGTGTCTAACTTGGAGATCTGTGACGACGTGATTTCTGATCATATGCCTGTCCTGTTTGAAGTTGCTCTCTCCTACGCTCAGGTTGAATCTAGCGCTCCTGCTCAGAGACGTCGGATTTTTAACTCTTGTACTGCCGGTCAGTTCTCTGTGGCTTTTGATTGGCTCTGTGTCCGTCCTGCCTCTGTTAACACAGAGGAGCTCAGCTCCTGGTTTCACTCCTCCTGCCGAACCATACTGGACTCTGTGGCTCCATTAAAAACTGTGCAGCCCAAAGCTAAATCTGAGCCCTGGTTTAACGAAAGAACTCGCGCAGCTAGACGGGAGTGCCGCAAAGCTGAGCGCAAGTGGAAGACGGACAAGCTGCAGGTTTCCTTCCAAATCCTAAAGGACTGCTGGCGCTGCTACCAGAGCACAGTTAAAGAAAATACTTGTCAAACCTCATTGAGTCTAATCGTCACAACCCGCGTGTGTTATTTAAAACCATTGACACTGTTCTTAATGCCCCACAGCCTGTCAGCTTGGAGGCATCTCCTGAAATGTGCAATAGCTTCCTGCACTTTTTCATTGATAAGGTTGCTACTGCTAGGGCTTTCATCTCAGCTCCTACATCTGATCCCTCTGACCCTGTCCCATTTTCTGTAGCTCTTGATAAGTTTGAGCCTGTGTCTCTGTCGTTTTTAGAAGATCTGGTTGGCCGTATTAAGCCGTCAGGTTCCCCCTGTGACACTGTCTCTCCTCGTCTTTTTAAAGAGGTTTTTCCTAGTATAGGGAAAATGGTTTTAGCTATCATTAACAGCAGTCTGTCTTCAGGAGTTGTTCCCGTGAGTTTTAAATATGCAGTGGTGCAGCCCCTACTTAAGAAACCTGGCCTTGATCGCAGCGTGTTGGCCAACTTTAGGCCCATTTCCAAGTTTCCTTTTATTTCTAAAATCTTGGAGAAAGTTGTCCATGCTCAGTTAAAGTCTTTCCTGGATAAGCATGCTGTCCTGGAGGTTTTTCAGTCTGGATTTAAAACTCAGCACAGCACTGAGTCAGCTTTATTGAGAGTTTTTAACGATATCTTCCTGGCTACTGACTCTGGTGACCATGTAATCCTGGTTTTGTTGGACCTAACTGCAGCCTTTGACACTGTGGACCACAGCACCCTAGTGGCTCGGTTACGTCACCTAGTGGGCATCTGTGGTACTGCACTGCATTTATTTACTGTGGATCAGTCTACCAAATGACAAAATGTGATCAAATTGGTTATCGTGCTTTTCATAATAATAAAAGTTGCACAGGAAAAAATGTATTGTGTAAATACATGATCGGCATCTTGTAATTTTGAGAAAAGTAAAGTAGCTTAGTTATCAATCATGGCTAATGTGGATGGCTTTAATATTACTACATCAGTGTTGCACAGATATCTCAAGGCATTGGGACTGTTCAGGCTGAAAGCCTGGTCTAACCTAGTGAAAGACGCTCTCTTCCTGCAGACACTGTTAAACCAATGCACCATGCTTCATGAATGTACTCATGAATGTACTCATGACTACTCATTCCCATTTTTCCAGGACTCACTCCCATGTGATTTATGTTTTATCCCACTCAGTTACAACTTAATAGACCCTCTTTTCTTGATCATTGCTATTATTCTTTCTCCAGTGATTATACTGTTATGCCTCTTCTGAGAGACTTTCACAGAACTTATTTTGCACTTCTTTGCTTGACTCCCTCTTACACCCCTATAACCTGTAGTGATATCTGAGCTGCAGTTTTTTCTGCTCTGTTCTTTCCTTCCATTAGTTTGGCCTTCAAATGCACTTAAAAATGATTGTTGGCTAAAATAGGGAGTAGAAAGAGCAGAGGTATGCCAACACCCGTCCACTGGGGTTTACAATTTCGCAACTCTCAGCAACACCCTCACCCTTTTCCTATCTGTCACAACCCAAGATTGATTAAGCACTTAAACACTTTAAGAATATTCTCTCTTGAAATTTTGTTTTTGTTTTATATGTCACATGTTCCTTGGTGACATTTCTGGGTGTTTATCATTTTGGCGACAATGTATGGGGAGTAAACTTTCTTTTTTTTTTATAATGCTGATACTTTGATTACTTGGTTTGGTTTACTCGGGTTGTTCATCTGCAGAGAGTGGGTAGACTTACTTCTTTCTGCTTTTCTACTCTCACAGCCTTATACTCATTCACTATGACAAAGTTACAACTAGCCAGCTGGAATGTAAATGGTTTAAATAATCTAGCCAAGCGTGCAGCATGCTTAGATTACTTTCATAGAAAGAGAGTTGACATTGCTTTTGTTACAGAGTCACATCTTCAGACAGCCGATGTGCATCGTTATGCCAATAAGCACTACTGTTTGGTGGCAGCAGCCTCACACGATTCTAAATCTCGAGGGTCTCTTATTGTGGCTAAACGCTCCCTGTCTATGAATATTTTAGAGAAGTATGGTAGTTGGGCTGCACGGTGGCGCAGCAGGTAGTGCGTGTGCCTCACAGCAAGAAGGTCGCAGGTTCGATTCTCGGGTCGGGCCTTTCTGTGTGAAGTTTGCATGTTCTTCCCGTGCATGCGTGGGTTCCTCCCACAGACCAAAAACATGCTTATTAGGTTGATTGGTGACTCTAAATTGCCCCTGAGTGTGAGTGTGAATGGTGTGTGTATGTGCCCTGCGATCGGCTGGCGACCGGTCCAGGGTGTACCCCGCCTCTCGCCCGTTTACAGCCGAGATAGGCTCCGGCCCCCCTGCGACCCCGAAAGGGATAAGCGGCATAGAAAATGGATGGATGGTCTCTGGTCAAAACCATAATTGCCGGACGACGGCTAGCATTCTTGTCAGTTTACGCCCCTAATCCTTTTGATAAAGATTTTTTCCAGCATTTATCCGAGATACTGTCTGAGTTGCAAGATTTTGCTTTGATCATGGGTGGTGACATGAATGCAGTTTTGGACCCTGCCTTAGACCGCTCGCATCCTCATGAACAGCATTCTCATGCCCAAAAATCAGCCACGGTCCTTCTCTCACGCTTGATATCAGATTTTAACCTCCTGGATACTTTCAGAGTTGTTAACCCCTCAGTCCAACGATATAGTTTTTTCTCTAGCAGGCATAAAACATACTCACGTATAAACCATATATTTATCTCCCCAGATATTTCGGAAATCCACACTGCAATATTATCTCCTTGTCCATTATCTGACCATTCGGTTGTATTGGTTGAACTCACACTAGCTAACACACCCCCAAGAGCACCACGTTGGCGCTTTAATGGCCCGTTTGATTAATACTGGATTCTGCTCATATTTTAGGGCCGAGCTTGATAAATTTGTAACTGAGAATGTTGGTTCGGTTGACCCCCGTATTTTTTGGTACGCCTTGAAGGGATTTATTAGGAACACTTCAATATCTTTCGCATCCCATCTCAATAGGTTGCGGTTAGGCAAAATTAATGAAATGGAAGCCAATCTCAAAGAATTGGTTGAACAGCAGCAGTTATCCTTCTTACAAACCAGGGACCAAAATACCCGGAGTTCACGTATGGAACTAAATTCTCTTCTCAGAAGGCGAGCTGAATTTTTGATTCAGAAGACTAGACGTAACTATTATTTTAACGGCCCCAGACCCAGCCATCTCCTAGCACTTAGATTGAAACAGGATGAAAAATTTAAAACCATACCAGCCATAAGGCTGAGTAACTCTGCTGATGTTACCACAGACCCTAAAGTAATTAATTCTGAATTTCGTAAATTTTACTCTGAACTATATGCTTCGGAAATTAATTTAGACAGGAATAAATGCAGTACATTTTTACAGAATTTGGACCTTCCCTCCCTGGATGATGAGGAATCTAGCCTGCTGCAAGCTCCGATAACCTTGGAGGAAATGAAAGATACTGTGCAAAAGATGAGAAGGGGGAGATCACCGGATTGAGATGGCATACCTCCCGAGTTCTACATAAGCTTTTGGGATGTTCTAGGCCGCTTCATGTTAGACATGATAAACACTGCCATTGATGAGGGCTGCTTCCATAAAGACGCTAATTCAGCCATTATAACAGTCCTTCCTAAACCTAACAAAGACCCCACTCTGTGTGGAGGCTACAGACCACTGTCACTCCTTAATGCTGACATTAAAATATATGCAAAGACTCTAGCCACTCGTCTCGACACCTATATGACTAAACTTGTTCACCATGACCAATCCAGGTTCATAAAGACGCGCCAAGCCGCAGACAATATGCGCAGACTGCTTCACGTTCTGCACTTCTCCAGAGATATTCCTTCTCCATGCGCAGTCTTATCACTAGACGCAGAGAGTATCTTTGGATGGTGCTAGACCAGTTTGGCTTAGGTACAACTTTCATTTCATTTCAAAGTTCTGTACTCAAACCCATCAGCTATGGTCAAGACTGCAAATATTATTTCACCCTCTTTTAAAATTGCAAGGGGCTTGAGACAGGGTTGCCCGCTTTCGCCGCTCCTATTTGCTCTCTCACTGGAGCCACTTGCCCAAACGATAAAGCGGCACCCACTTATCTCCCCTATAGAGTTTTGTAACACGTCCCACCGTATCTCCTTATTTGCTGATGATATTCTTTTGTACATGGATAAGGTTCCGACATCCATACCACACGTGTTGGGCACATTTTGGGAGTTCAGTGGTCTGTCAGGCTACCGAATTAACTGGTCCAAGTCCTCATTAATGGCATTCAATTCGTATCTTGACCCATCCACTCTGCCTGCCCATATTCCGGTGGTTAAGTCATTTAAATATCTAGGAATAGATGTCTTTGCCTCCTTACACTCAGTTGTCACCAAGAACTTCCAGGGTATTTTGAATAGAATAGAAGCAGACATGGATAGATGGTCTCTTCTCCCACTTTCTATGCAAGCGCATGTCTCTATTGTTAAAATGGATGTTTTGCCCAGAGTGAATTTTTTCTCAAGCATGCTGCCACTCTCACCACCCAAGGGTTATTGGGACAAGATTCATGGGCTCGTAACAAAGTTTATCTGGAAAGGCAAGCGTCCCCACTTAAATCTTGCTACCCTGCAGCATGGCAGGGAAACGGAGGTTTAGCTGTCCCCAACTTTAAGATTTATTTTTGGGCATATGTGTTGCGCCCATTATCAATCTGGCTTGACCCTAATATCTCAGTGCCCTGGCGGGCAATAGAGGAAAATCTGGCTTCCCCTCATTGTCTGCAAGACCTGGTGCATTCTAGTTTGTCTTTTAAACATGCTAAAGCTAAGTTAGGCCCTTTTTTGTCCTCTCTTCTTTCAGTACGGCTTTTGGTGGAGAAAGCTACACACTCACATCTAAAGTGGCACACCCACAGTCCTGTTTTTCACAACTTTGCTCTTTTAATTGGGAAAGTACCATTTTCTTATCACCAATGGAGTAACAAAGGTATACATGTTTTGTCTGACATTTGTAATAATGAAGGTCTCAGATCGTTTACAGACTTACGGGCAACCTACAACCTGCCAGGGTTTTCATTTTTTCTTTACTTACAACTTTGGTCCTCCATGCGCATGTATGGTGTCCCTTGGGGGCAACCTTTGGACGTACACGAGCTCCATACAATAGTGGATGTGGGTGCAAGGACAAGAGGCTTAGTTTCAACACTGTATAAACGGTTAGTAGGAGCATCATGCAAGCCCCTTGCTATTCACCAGATTTGGGAGAGAGATCTCGATTTCTCGGATGGAGTTATTGACTGGATGAGAGTTTGGGACAATCTGGAGGTCACATCCAAAAACCCCAATAACAGGCTAATACATTTTAATTTAATACATAGATTATACCTCACCCCAAGGAAACGTCATCTTACGAAACTTGTACCCTCTCCAACTTGTGATCTATGTTCACTGGGTCAAATGGGCTCTTTTTTGCATATGTACTGGGAGTGTCCGGGGGTGGTCGCATTCTGGAAACTGGTATCATCTGTCTTGTCAGACCTAACTGGCGAAAATGTACCCTATTGTACAAAACTATTGCTTCTGAATGATACTTCATCATTGGATCTATCAGCTCCTATATCACATGTTCTCTTTGCTGGCCTCACAGCGGCCAAAAACATGTTAGCACTACGGTGGAAACCCCCACACACCCTCAGCCAGACACAATGGCTCCTGTCATATATGGACATTCTTTACATGGATCAATCCGTCGCCAGGATGCATGGGGCGAAGGCTAAGACTGTTCGAATGTGGTCTTCGGCAATTTCAGAGGTGAAAAAGAGGTTGGACTGATGTATTTGCTGCTTTCTCCTCCTCCTTTTTTGTTTTAATTTTTATGTGATGTGATGTACAACCTGTAATATTTATATGATGGTGTAATCAAAGTATCATGTCAGAACTATCCAGGGAAGGGAGGGACATTGTCGCCATGGGGTGGGGGTGGGGGGTTAAGGATTGTTTTGTTTTGTTTTTGTTTTTGTTTGTTTGCTTGTTTTTTCTTTCTTTTTTCCACCGTTTCATAAAATATTTTTCACTGTGCTCATAATTGTGTACTCTGCACCTTTTTCAAATAAACAGTTGATTATAAAAAAAAGAATATTCTCTCTTTCATCTTATCAGGATTATGCACTAGCACCCAGAGTCTCTGCTTTCATGCACCGTCTGTTGGATCTTGAGCCAGCGACCAGTCTCCTATATTGCATACACTCTGTATCCCCGAATAACTGAGTAGACATTTATTTGCACCAATTACTTGCCTTCTTTCTTCTCTTCCATACACTAAGCAATATGTTACTCTTTTATATCAAATGTAGTAGATTTCTTTACAGTTTTGCTTTATACACAGACAATAGCAACCAATAGCAATTTTCTTTGCTAACTTTGATAAGCCAAACATTAATTGGCTCCTCTGGGACCTTGACTATACAATTATCCAAATGTTTTAAGGTTGGCCATCTCTCCGCACCATATGATTTGATATTGCCCAAACAATATAATTTTACATTAGCCAAACAATACAACTTTCTCAATTTTACATTAGCCAAATGATTTCAACTCAACACTGTATACGCATTTTCACTCTCCTTTTACCATTCTGTACTCTACACAATTTAGCACATGCACAAACTTTGCATCTCTAGAGCTTTTTAATTTTTCCTGGTCTGGACCTTGACACATATTTAACAGCTGAGCAAGCAGACATTCTGTTCACTAAACACAAACATTTAGCCCAAATAGACATGGAAAAATAATTATTCCAGACTCTGGGGTTGTAATACTGTTTTTAGCATTCTCTTATGGTTTTGTTTCTTTGGAATGAGGAAGGACAGGACTGTGCCCAGGGCCTGTGCAGTCCAGTCTGGTTCCAGAAAATGTTCGCAGATTGTGGAAATAGGTTCTGTTTACCTCTCTTATGTGGCGAGCCTGTGTCTGTTCAGCAGATGCCCTGCCCAGGTCCCAAGGCCACTCCTGGTCACCTCCTGGCTGGCTCACCAATGAAGGTCATGGAAAAAGTCTTCAGTTAGGCCAGATGATCTTCAGACCTCTCCACAACATATAACTTCTAATGTTTGTTAATGTTGCTTCAGTCACTTGTTTTATCAAATCAGATGGGAATAAAGAAACACCAAGAGTCAAGTAGAGCCTGATGCAATTGTGGTATATTTCACTGTGTAAGCATACAATACAGCAAAACTGAGGCTGGTTTATGAACACAGACACTGAAGCACAAACAGATTCTCCTGTATTATATACCTTTGCTAAGCACCTCCCAAGTGAATTTCATCTCTACTCCCATAACCTTATTTTTTTTCTTCTTACCATACATGGGGAATCTGCCATTATATTTTGCTTGGAGTCTATTGTTGCTCAGTTGCCAAGTACCTGGCCACCTGGTCATTTGGTGATGAGTTCTGCAACTATCAGTGTCCCAGCCGAACTTAGTTCTGAAAATAAAGTAGAAGAATATTAGTATCACAGTGACATCACAGCTTGCCTGGACTGGTCGGTACTTTCCTGGGCTGGGGGAATGATTGGTACTTACCTAAGGCCTGTCTGTTAAGGACCTATACTTATTCTGATCTAAGCCTAAATATTTTTTTAGAAAATACACCCTAACTTGTCAAATATTGATGTAAGAGGCTTTTTGCAACTGTGCGAATGTGATGTGTGATGTGCAAGTAAGCCTCTATTCTCCTCCCTTTCCTTGTGTTTCCCTGTTCCTCTCCCTTCGTGTCATGTTAGTCTCTCCTTGTGTCTGTCCTTCCCGGCAATTATGGCTCATCTACACCTGCTCCCGTGCCAATCAGCCACGACAGCTGCAGCCAATCCATACTCATGAACCATTGGATAAAACCAGGATCTCTTCACCAGTATTCACCAGATTGTTGCACTCACTAGCCTGGTAACACATCTTGGCCACACTGTTCTCCAAGTGCTTGTTCTGTGCTCCTGCCTTGCCTATAAGTGAGTCTGCTCTCATTGTGTCTCAAGATCATCTCCTCGTGTTTCAAACCTGCCAAGTCTGCCCAGATTGAGTCCACTACCAGAAGAACCTGCTGACTCACCACATCTGTCTGATTGCTCCTTTCTGGATTTACACAGAACATCTCTTTTTTGTGACAATGAATCTTTTAGTTATACAAATCTTTAGTGTCTTTGTTCTGCTCTTGGAGTCCAGCCATTTCCTCAGGCCCTTAACAGAATGAGTCAGCAAAGTTCTTATTTTAACTCACAACCTGTCTCATAGTCAGTGTGGCAAGCCATTGCCTGACTCTGAGGAAACCCCTAAGATGGCCAGGAGACTTGCTGTATCACTGATTCCTCCTAATGAAAATTGGGTGGCTAAGTTGACCTTCTGAACCATACTTGAAAATCTGGCCAACGAAAAATGGTATCCAGTCTGAACAAAACTGTTAATAATCTCTGCAGCAGGATCACCAAAGTGGAAACAATTCAATTCAATTCAGTTCAATTCAATAAAACTTCATTTGTCCCCTAGGGGCAATTAAAAAACAGACACACAGGCAGTTATTTGCATTAAATAAATAATTACACAAACAAGACAGTAAAAGCAAAACAGAACTATAAATGCAAAAACAGCTGCACTGTGAGCTGACCGGTCAGCCGCAGGAGCAGCGACCCGGAAGCAAGATTTGTTTTTACAAACAAGAATATCCAGGTTGGAAGATGAAGAGGCAAAAGCAAGCCCAAGTAGGAAGAGCTTTGTGAAACAAAACCAGTGACTGCAGGAAAAACTGACAACACCAGAAGGATTCTTCCAGTGCCACAATGTCAGATTCCAGCTGTGGCCTTGGTCTGATAAAGTGCATTTACTGGCTTCACCGCAGTGACAGAACTAACATACTACAAATATGGCCCAACATTGTGGGGCACAATCGGTATAATGTGCTGAGTGCACAGACACAAGCAATCAAGGAAGGACTTGGTGGTCTGTTGATATCAGAATCCAGTATTGTTTATACTATGATGAAGCTTACATTAATTGTCTCTTCCCAGACAAAAGCCTCTTACCTGTGATCGGTTTGGGAGCCTTTAACATATTTTTCATCCATGTCGGTGCATCTGGCATTTCTTCAAGCTCAGACAGTGACATGGCCATTACCTCACTTCATCGATAGTTTAATGGCAGGTTGGTCCTTGTAGGTTGTTCTGTGTGTTCCTTCTGCAGGGTCGCTGCAGACAAACAGCTGATCTTTCCAAGGAACCAAATGTGTTCAATGAACACAGTCTGTTATTCGGCAGGCAAGTTGAAGGACTGTTGCCTATGTTACTGAAAATACAAACATTTGATTAGCAACTGTACACCTCCTTAAGCAACTCACATGGCAATGGAGTGGTAGGGTGATGTGGGGAGCACAGCTGGTTATATCCTTGATAACATCATGGCCAGGATTTGAATTCCAGCCAAATCTGGCACTTAGATGTGGCTTGCAAGGCATGATGGGATTTGCCGGTATTTCTTTGTTCTGTGTTTGTTATCAGGCTTTGGATTTTGCATGTGGGTCTTTCTTCATCAATTTTATTTTATTTTACAGTCTCCTTATATAAATTTGGTGGTGCTGGAAATGGGTGGTATGTGATGAGGAGTGGTGGTAGAGGGGATTTCAGTCCAGCCTTTTTGGGGGCAGAAGGGAGCAGTGGGAGAGAGGGGAGAGAGTTCAGCACTCTGACAGCCTTGTGGATGAAGCTGTTACTTAGTCTAGTGAGGCTCACACAGAGCCTCGAGTACCTTCTCCCAGATGGTAGAAGGTTATACAGGCTACGTGAGGGATGAGTTGAGTATCCCACAATGCTGATTGCTTTGCTGGTGTGGCAGATGTTGTAGATATCCAGGAGGGAGGGGAGGGAGGCACAAGTGGTCTTTCCAGCTGTAGTCTTTTGTGTGCTGCTTTTTGTATCAAAGTTTAAAAAGAAGTTTTTGAGATTAGTCGTTGAGACCCTGCCACATGCTCAGTGTGACTCTGCTGTCTCTGAAATGGCAGGTAATTTTTTGTTAATGATGCCGTGGGTTTGGTTCTGGCTGTTTACAGACCAGCTGTGTGCTCCAAAGGTGGTGTTCTGGGCCTTCAGCAGCCCATGGACCTCCCCTGTCATCCAGTCAGCAGAGGTGGCACCCCCTGGACACACTGGTATGACTTTTACCCATGGTCTGTATAAGGTTTTAGCATGGAAGTAATGTGGTCAGAGGCTGAAGTCAGGGAGGGGTGACACCTTTTATGCTTGTTTGTGGGTTGTGTAAACCATATCCAGAGTATTATTTTCCCTTGTTGGAAAATCAGCATGCTGGTGTGTTTTTGGAAGCACAGTCTTAAGGTCTGCATGGTTGAAATCCCCAGCTAGAATGAGAAATCTGTCTGGGTGGGCTGTCTGTTGCTCACTGATGGCCTGATAGAGTTCACCAAGTGCTTCCTTTCTGTCATAGTTGTTGGGACTGGGGGTAATGTAAACAGTGACCAACAGAATGGCTGTAAATCCCCTCAGCTGATAGAAAGGTCAGCACTTGATGATGTCATGGAAAGTGAAGGCCAAATGCATAAACCACAAAGGCCCCAAACACTCAAATGCAGCTGTCCAATTGTTTCAGAAAAAAATCTTCTTGAAGATGTCCAATAAATATCAGCAGGATTCAGAGGTCCAAGGAGTAAAGTACTTTATTGTCGACAATAAAGGGGAACACACTCAGAAACGCACAACGTGCAATCCTGGCGAACTCCAACTTACAGTGGTCTGTGCTCTGTCTTTTATACAGTTCAGTACTTGGTTTACCATGGCCCTGGGGGCATCTTCTCTTTTTTCTAAGGTCACTTTAATTTTACACCATTACGTCATCTTTTGGCAGCTGTTCTGCCTTGGATTTCCCTATCTTTCCCAGATTTGCATTGATACATTAAAGGTGTATCCTAAGGATGCATTCTTTTTATTTTTATTTTTTTACAAACTTTTATTATAAAGCAAAGAATGCATATCATAATGTTTAAGACATACCACACAATACTATTGTCATTAAGTGCATTTGAGATTATATTAAATCATAGTGAGATTATATATTAAACCATAGTGTCATTATAAGAATATTCAATCTATCAATTATAGCAAAACATTCAAACATGGGTTGTAAGAGAATGCATGTTTAAAGGCTTTGTTCAAACAGTAAGATTACATAAAGCCACACAAAGAAGCAGCTACAAAGACACCTGCACGGCCATGGAACATTCCAGAGAGCCCTGATAAGGGTGCTCTGTGATTTCATTATCTCTCTACTTTTCTTTTCACTTACTCTGTTTCTCCGACAGTGTCATATTCAGAGCATCAGCTGCACTATTATCACAATATCACACTGATGTAAACACAATCTCCATCACCGCAAGTTTTCCCTCCCTTAATCAAGGGTAGGGCACATTAGAGCCAGTGAATAGCGGAATCCGGGATGTTGTCATTAAGCCATTTTTCAGTGAATACAAAACATGCAAGTAGCCGACAATTTTACCTACTGAGAAATCTAGACTGAACTTGAGAGCGCTAAATGTGCAATTCAAAGTTAACTTGCATTATTAACCATTTCTTACACCGCACTTTAGCCCATTTACTAGCGGCCTAATATTAAGTGGAGTCTTTAATGAGACTAATGACACCACTGTGAGCAATTGCTACAAAAGTTAGACAGTTCATGTCATGTTACAGTGTGGTCTATTTTACCCTAATAATGTAAAAAAAAAAAAAAAGTACTGTAAGCCAGTATTTAGCCTGTGTTTGACTCACTCCCACTACTTGTTTTGACCCTGGCTTCCCATTCATTATTATACACAGTAAATTTTGCAGTGTTAAAGTAACACTCAAATAATTAAATTTAACACTATTCCCTAGTGTATTTGGTCCCATTCGGAATTGGTGTTAAATTGACTCTTGCGCTAGTGTTAAAATTTTACAGTTAAATTAACGCTAAATAGAGTAAAAAATTCACACTCACACTGTATTGTATTATATAAACTTAACACTACGAGTTAAATAACTCTGGAGAGTGTAAATATCATTCTCAGTAGTGTTGATAATTGATTCTTCTGTGATAACAAATCAACTGATTGAGTTAAATTCCAACACTCATTTACACTGCATTGAGTTATTAAAAGTTAACACTGGAGGGTCAAATAACTCTGATAAACGTTGATGTTACACACTAGTGTGTTGATAATTTACTCTCTTGCTGTGAAAAACAAGCTCTGATTTTAACACTCATTAGTACTGGACAGTGTCTCTGAAACTTGACACTATTTGTGAAAATAAATCTCTGCTGTTAATTTTATACTTAATTTACGCTTTTGTAGTGTCAAACAAAATTTTAATAATATTGTTTTTTCAAATATACGATTAAGTGAGTAAAATCGCAAGTTACCACATAATAATGCATTTAACAACTTTATTTTCAGCTCCCAACTGTGTCAGGCTAAAATATCTCATGTAAAATGCAAAACCACTTTAAAACATTGACCTTAGGTCTGCATAAAATGGCAATATGAAACAACATACAAGGAGGAATCTGTAGTTCCATAATTGATCTGAACATCAAATGGTTCGAAATAACACAGCTCATTTATGAGCAACACCTTTAGAACCCTGTCTAAAGCTGTATCTTTAGCCTGACTATGAGTCTTTGAGACTTCAAAAAACACTTCTTCCATGGATAAGACAAAAGTGTTTACATTAGACTGACCTTATCCAGCTGTCTTGAGTTGTGCGACAGCAGTGGCACACATATCTAGAGTACTGGACTGGACTAGACTACTCCTACTGGACTTTCTCAACAGTTCAGATGTTGTGGCGATCTTATCTACGATAGCTTTCACTGGCTCTCCTGCACTGCTTAAATTACCATCAGTGTCAACCTGTTGGTCAATATACTCGGTGTGTTTGGTGTTTAAATGTTTTCTAAAACCAGAAAAATTATCATACAGTCCAAGTGTAGAAAAGGCCCCAAAGTTGTCAGTGTATTGTATTGACTGTTGTTGATGTACCTTTCAGTTAATGTTAGATCTAGTTCTGATTGGCTATCTGAGAGTGGGGGGGGTCCATCGCAGATAATAAGTTGGGTTGTGAGTGACGTCACACAGTGGCAAAAAGTGAGTGTGTGAGCTTTGAATTGTGCAGGAGCCAGCATCGGTGTGGGACATGTGTGCGTGAGTGACAACGTAAGGATCACCATTGTACCACCTGTGTTGAGGTTTTCTGTTTATGTCGTAGCACACAACCTGTATTGGCTGATACAGACGGCGGTTCAGGAGCCGCATCACTTTGATTGCTTGCTGTGTCGGCTCATTGTCTGTGCCTGCTAGCTAGCCACCTAGCTAACCTGTGCATTGCATGTCGAGCGATATGTTTGTCTGCCATTATACTTATGTTAATAGTTTGGTCTTAGTTCAGTTTAGAGGGTGTCGTCGCTGCATTAAAAGGCGGCGTAACTAATTTAAAGTTGCGTTTATCGCCGACATGTACCGCTAACTGTCACCGGAAGTAGCGCGAGTAAAGTGCTACTTTCACAATAAGAGCGTCATGCTAGTTCCGCTACCAGAGTAATATGTTGAATGATGGTGACTTCACAGTTACATGATTCTGTGCAATCTGTGTGCTGTGGAGATGTTTGTTTATTATTTACTGCATTTGATTGCTGTGGTGTTATGTTATATATTGAGTTTATTCATAGATATGTTTATTGTCCTTCTTTAAGTTATATTTGTTATTCCCTTTTGTAGAAAACCACACATATACTCACAGTAAAGGAAGAAGAAATTATCACAACCGCCTCTCAGTTTTTATTCATGCATGCTCTGAATGGCCTTAAGTGGTGCTCTGGCCGGCACTCCTGGTGTGAACCTGGTGATAAACCCTGAGCCAGCCCCTACCAGATAGAACAGAGTTTTCTCCACTACACCAAGTCTTTTTAACTAACTAAGATTTTTTCCAGGCAAGTAACTGTGAACTAAATGCCTAACAAGCATATTTGAACTAGTTGACAGCCGGACGGAGAAGAAACTTCAAGCACTAATAAGCTCGACCTAACTTCAGCAACACGAGGACTCTCCTTGACTTTGCCAACATCAATATTGTACACAGTGGTCTGGATGGACATGTACATGTCGTGGAGGATGGTGTTGTATGATGTGCCAAACACAATATGTGCCTTAAACAGTTCACCCAAAGCACCAAGAGAAGAGGTTGACATGCACGGTATGGCTCCAGTGTTTCCCACACGGGCGGCCCGCCACGAATAAATTTTAGCCGCCACAAATACATTTTTCGGCTTTTGACTCGACCTCGCCTTCGGACTGTTTGCTTTGAGAATGTCGCGTGTCGTTACAATTGTGGCGCACTGGGTGGAGGTATGCATTACTTCGCTCACTGCCAGGTAGGGCGCAGAGGCGCTGAGCGGAGGCGGTGGAGCTCAGGTATACGTCATCAACAATTGCGAGCGATTCACCGTTGCTAGGCAACGCAAGTACTTCCTTTCACTCTGGAAAGCTAATCGTTGTTTGTAAATTATTACACACAATGTATCTGAGTTTGTCGCAAAAGAAGGCCCTTGCAGTAGCGTAGTAGTAGTAGTAGAAGTCGCTATTCCAGGCAGACGCAGTGACAGCGATAGCTGTGATAGCGAACGTACACAAACAGCTAAGCTAACGTTAGCATTGTATTTAGCTTAACGGTAGTTCGTAAACGCTGCCTGGAGCTGTTATCTTATTGGTTGCGCTTTGAAAGGTCAGCGGCAAACAAGGTCAAAGTTCAAGTAATTTGAACTTTGAGCGCAGCGGTAAGCGGCAGATCCGAGCGGTGCGCCACGCCGAGGGTAGCGGTGCCGCTTAGTCGGGCGCCAGCGTTCTCTCCATAGGAAAACAATGGGACAGCCGGCGCAAAGCGTTTTTACCGCTGATCATGTGTAGAGGCCTTTATCACGTGAAGGCCCCTTAACGCTGCCTATAAATTAATAAGATGCAGAAGAAAAAGTCGTGGTGGAAGAGGCCTGGCTCGAACGATGAAGGTAAGACGTGCCAGTACAAAGTGGCCAAATAAGCCCAAAAGTGGTCCGAACAACCACTCATTATGTTATATCAGCCTGTTTCTGTGTCATACCTGGAAGCTGAGACATGTGCAGAGACATTAACTGTTAGTGTATGTTAGCCGACAGGCATCAGAGCTGCTGCCGTAATCTTAAATTCTGCTCATTAGTAATTAACTTGGATGTTCACTCCTTTACACAGATGAGTAAAGAAAAATATTTTCAAAAGAAGAAAAGACCTCGTCTTGAAGATGAGGTAGGTTCCGGACCTCACGGGGTATTATTAAAACGGTATAAGACGCTTAAGAAACGCATGGAGTAGTGACAAGTCTTCCATCACTATAAATGTAAATATACTTGTATATCTAGTACAAACTAAATAAATACTCCAGTAAAAACAAACTAAATACAAGCTATTATTCATATCTGTTATTACTATGTATATCTATTAATCTTAACACCACCACAAATAGATCCTTGATCTGTGGGAAACACTGGGCACTCTTGTCAAGAATGATGAAAAACTGGTGCATTCTTTGGCATTCTTCCTCACTCCAACAGCCAGGAGATAGGGTTGAGTGCTGATAGTGATGGCATCAAGATGATCTTGTTTTTTCCAGTCCGAGAGGACAAAAACACAATGATTAAAATCACATGGTTTTAATATTACTCTCTGCTGCACAGAGTCCTGTTCGCTTGTTAATTCAAAATTTAATATTGAACTTGTGTCTCCTCTCCCAATAGCACCAAATCTGACTGAATCTGCACTTTCTTGGGTCCCCAGCAATACACCCACCAAGACCAGATCGGACGAATGGCTCTTGAATGGAATGCAAAAGGACACACACACACACACACACACACACACACACACACACACACACACACAGACTGAATCAGAGATTCCTTCATACTATGATAATCAAAAGTTCCTATCCTAAATTAATATATCAGTATATATCACAATATGGTTCATGTATGCAAAACCATGTCAAATAATCAAATTAATGTTCATCTCATTGACTCAAATGTTAATGTTAGGTGTGATGTCAAACAAAACTTAAATATTTTAAAAATATTCTGACCATAGCTCAGTTTGTGAGAATTTTTACGTAAAATTTGCTTATCAACATCAATTTAGACAGCAGAAATGTGTGCCACGATATTAAAATTTCTTCATATCATCATGATATGATTCACCTGAAAGCAATAACATTGAATTATCCCCCAGCCCTATCTAAAGATCCTTCTGGCTGAAGTTTTGTTAGTTTTGAGGTTTTGTTCAATATACAGTACCATTCAAAAATTTGGATGCATTTTCTCATTCTAGTGAATGCTTATACATGATACATGATGTTGATATATTAGTTGGTCACTTCGCCAGATGCTTGCCTGATACACTCTCTTCAAACATCAGAATGAAATCCTGTTCAACCTCGAGTGGGGGCACTGGGTGACAATGTCAGGATTTCAAGTCGATAGGTGTTAGTTATTTGAGTATCAATACAATACCCATATACTGTCACAGAATGGTCCTTCGGTTGATGCTACACAATATGGGAAAATACCATCAATACCGACAACCATGTACACTCCCAGGCAAACAACAACAATACTATCACGATACTATCACACTACTTTGGTACCGATTCAGTATGTATTGCGATTCTACATGTATTGCAATTCAATATTACAATTTGTAATTTTCATTTGCTTTTTAACACTAGACCATGGGAAAAAGTTGAATCATACTCTTCTAGAGACTGTATATCATGAGTGATGTTTCCATAAACAATGCACATCACATGCCAATCAGTGAGATTTATATCAGCAGCATATAAAAGTGGTGTGTGTACTCAAACTCAAAGTTTACTTAAACTTAAAGTATACTTTTTATAAACTAAACTAAAAGTGGGCCAATTTAGTCCCAAGAAGTATTGAAAAAGTACACTTAGAAGTATACTACTAGTACATTGATATAAGTATACTTGCTGTATAAAGTATACTTGGAAAAATATACTTAAGCTTTATTTAAGTATACTTAATAAAATTTACTTGAGGTATACTTCTTTTTTGTAAGGAATGGCTAATAGCCAGTATGTGTCAAGTCTGTCACAATTATTGCAGCACAAATGAAATGTCAAATTTTTTTCTCAAATAAAATCAGACAAATGTTTATCTGTTTCTACGGAGCCCCTAAAGGGACATGGGAGAAAAAAAAAATTAAACGTTTCTAATGAGCACAAAATACTTTTTGGTGCGCACCAGAAAGTATCTCGTGCGCACCAGAAAGTATCTCGTACTCACCAGAAAGTATCTTGTGCACACTAGAAAGTATCTTGTGCGCACTAGAAGGTATTGCATGCGTGCATGATGTCTGGGAGACCATCCACTACATTTCGGTTTGTGTTTCTGTGTGAAAATGACAGGAGTTAGTTCAGCTATATTTTAACTTGGGACTTCATCATAAGGACGTTGCTGCTTTACTTGCAAGTCGTCACAGTCATGTTGTATCTGAAAGACATTTAAAATGAATTTTAAAGTCTTGTAGTCTGTTTCAGCGCAAGGGATACATCACTTTGGATCGCGTAGGTAATTTCATTCATGAACAGTTACAAACATCTGGCCAACTCTGTGGGTATAGGTGGATGTACACAAAATGCAAGGATAATGGATTACACGTCAAGAAAGAAGAGGTACGCTTAATTCTAAAGGAACTTGACCCGAGGGGTGTTGAACTCAGAGGAAGGAGATGGCTTCATCGCAGAAGCTATTTTGCAAAAGGGCCCAATTATGTTTGGCACTTGGACTCTTATGACAAACTGAAGCCATTTGGTATCTGTATCAATGGCTGCATTGACGGCTTTTCCCGGAAAATTATCTGGATGAATGTATTGTAGCAAGCCTGCAGTGACACAGTCAGTCATGTTCTAGTGTGTTATGTCATGTCGAGTTCTGTGATGTCCGACTGTCTGTGAACATGTTCAATAGGGAGGTATGTGGTTGGATGAGAGAGCGAGGGGACGGGTGTGTGTGCCGTGTGTATGTGTTGATGGATGCAGAGACACGAGAGACTGAAGAGAGTGGAGAGTGAGTTACAGACTGCGTTGCAGATATTGTTTTTTTCTTTTGGCGTAGTTGTGGCTGACAACAACTGTTCTTTATTAAAGAAAAGCTTTATATCCAACGCTCTCATCTTTGCATACATCCAGGTGGATGCTACATTGGTGTCCGAAGTAAAACACCGGGAGTGACCTGTTGAGCTCCGCGAGTGTGCTGACGCAGACCTGGCTAATTCTGCTTCTTCAACCGGAGGTATGGCAGTGCGGCAGGGAAAGACCGACACTCGCCTGAGAGTCAAAGAAGAGATGATGGACGATGCTTATGCTGGTACGTCGGAGCGTGATGCAGAGTCTGGTCATGTTGCAGAGCATGTTGCCAGCCTAAGACAAGCAACCAGGAAGCTAGCTGCTGATGCTGGCTTTAGCTCACCGAGTGAGGCGTCCGTCTTCTTTTCACCAAGTTTTGGCGTCTTAATTTGAAATGGGAGGAGATACGACTGACGAGGAAGGAGAAGGAGCAAATTCATGTAAGCCACTGGCACGAAAAAAACAATACACTCGTTACAATCCTCACTGGGCAACACTTTCTGAGTTTGAATGGGTACGGCCGACCCAGGAAGAGCATTTTTCCGCCAATTGTGTTTCCGGCAAAAATCTCAGTTTTTTCGATTTATATGTAATGTAGAAGATGGGAGCAGCAGGCCAAGGAGTCCATCCAGATTAAATGCAACAGACTCAAGAACATCTGTGTCAGATAGACAACCTGTGTCAAGAAGAAAACAAAGGTACAATAAGAGAGGCAACAGGGACTCCTACAACTTCGTATAGCATTAATTTGGCTAGTCTGAACTGGTAATAAGGCCCGAGCCCTCCAGCCCAAACATTTGGTCAAGTGTCCCTTTTTTTCACAAATCCAAGGTGGCAACCCTAGTGGGGCCAGATGTAAGCATAGATGGCGGCGCCCGCTGGAACCAACTCCAAGTGAAGACGCCCAAGTACTCTGGTAAGGCGAACTGGGAGGCCTTTCCTGCCCAATTTGAACTATTGACAAGGGCTGCAGGCTCGTCAGAGGACAGTAAAACGCTACAACTGGCCATGTGTCTTACTGGTGAAGCATCAACATGCTTGCTGCTGCTTATTCCAGATGACAGAGATGACTACGGGGCTTTAGTCGGTGCTCTACAGCGGCGTTTTGGACAATCCAACCAACCTGGTGTTCTGCGCTCAGAGCTGTCAAGCAGGCAGAGACAGGCCAGGGAGCCGCTCTATGTACTGGCTAATGATATTGAAACCCTGGCGAGGAGAGCGTACACCCACATGCCCACTGAAGTGCAGAGAGAGTTGTCCAGGGACCAGTTCATCTGGGCCATAACTCCCAGAGAGCTGCACATATAGACACAGCTGGCACACCCCCATACTCTGCAGGAGGCACTGGAGCTGGCCTTGGAGAGAGAGATCGTGGGGGGGGGGGGGCTGCTCAGAGTGACTACGTCGAGGCCAGCCCTGCGGTGCGGGCTGCAGCACAGGAGTGCCTGGACAAGGACAAGCCGGCTTGGGTGGATGAGCTGACTGAAGTGATCCGTGCTGTGTCAATGCAACCACACCGCAGCAGGACCAGCCCTTGCCAGGGCCCTCCTGTGTGTTGGGTGTGTGGCCAGCCTGGCCATATCAGTGTGCGGTGCCCCAAGCGGGCTGGTGTTCAGGGAAACGTCCCGGGGTCTGTGTAAGAGGGACGACGCAGACTCCTGCCCCCCTGTCCCACAGTACCTCATCCCCTCGGGATGGAGCCCAGCTGTACAGACAGGGGAGCGGGGCTCCACTCCCCCCAGAAAAGGATGATGCCACAGAGTCTACAAGGGTGGTTGGCTGGACTCATGTGGGAGACTTTTGCCACGTCCCCATCAGCCTGATGGCAGCGCGGTGCATAGCACTTGTCGACACTGGCTCCACAGCAACACTGATAAGGCCCGATGTGGTCCCAGCGGGAGTTCATTTGGAGCCTGCTACAGTAAAGCTGCAAACAGTGACTGGTGGGCTGGCACATATGCTTGGGAGATGGGTGGTGACTTTTTGAGTGGGGGGGCGGTCGGTGACCTTTAAAGTGTGGGTTGCAGTGGTACAGGACCCCTGCATATTGGGGTTGGACTTCCTGCGGGCCGCCCGCTGTGTGTTAGACCTGGTAAAGAACACACTGGCCTTTCCAGTGAAAATGGTGCACCCCACTCCGACCCCAACACCACTCCCGCCAACCTTGCGAGCTGTGGAGGCGCATCATGGGTCGGACCCCCCACCCCAGGCCCCAGTTGATGTGCAGCCCCCTACCCTGGACCAGCAACTGGCGGCCTGTGGGGCAGACAGACTGGCAGCAATAAGAGAGGTGTGGAAGCGCAACAGTGGCAACTTGGAACCAGGGCAGCAGGACGAGCTGTGGTGGTTGCTGCTGGAATTTAAGGACATTTTTGCCCTGTCAGAGGATGACGTGGGTCTGACACACATGGTGCAGCACGACATCGACACCGGTGATGCACGGCCCTTCAAGGCACGCCCCTGCCGCCTTCCCCTGGCGCACCAGGCAGCTGCTGATAGCGCTTTTGAGGAGATGCTGAAAGCTGGCATCATTGAGCCATCTGATAGCCCATGGGCTTCAGGTGTTGTGATGGTCAACAAAAAGAAGAGCCCAAAGATGAGGTTCTGTGTCGACTACAAGCCACTGAACAGCATGATTAAGAAAGACTCATACCCCCTGCCCTGCATCAATGAGTCTCTTGACTTGGTGTCTGGCTCATCCTGGTTCTCCTCACCGGATCTACGCAGCAGGTATTGGCAGGTGCCCCTCAGCCCCTCAGCCAGACCAAAGACCGCTTTCTGTACCGGCAGAGGATTGTGGCAGTTTTGAGTCCTCCCTTTTGGTCTGTGCAACGCCCCAGCCACATTAGAACTGGATTGAGAAGGTGCTTGCTGGCATCCCCCGACAGGAATGTCTGGTCTACTTGGATGACATACTGATCCATGGGGGCTCCTTTCATACAGCCTTGGCAGCCCTGTGACGGGCAGAGGATATCAGCAGCTAGTCTGAAGCTTCACCCCGACAAGTGCTGCTTCATGAGAAAGGAGCTGGAATTTCTGGGGCACAGAGTTGGGGGAGAAGGTGCAGGCAGTGAGAGACTGGCCAGTCCCCACCAATCTGCGAGAGCTTAAGACAGGGGTGGGCAACCTGTTCCACAAAGGGGCGCTGTGGCTGCAGGTCTTCTTTCCAACCAAGCAAGAGCTCACAGTTTGACGAATCAGCTGTCTGAAGAGTGAGATCAGTTGATTGAATGAGTCAAGTCTGGTGTGCTGCTGCTGTCTGAAGAGTGAGATCAGTTGATTGAATGAGTCAAGTCTGGTGTGCTGGTGCGGTTGGAAAGAAGACCTGCAGCCACAGCTGCCCTTTGTGGAACAGGTTGCCCAGCCCTGACTTAAGAGCTTCATTGGGCTGGCATCCTACTGCAGGCGCTTTGTGCGTGGCGTCTCATGCATTGCTGCGCCCCTGCTCCACCTCCAGCAGAAAGACTCTGATTTCACCTGGACACCTGAGTGTGAACAGGTCTTTGATGTCGGGATGGGGGCGGTGTTGAGCCAGGTGGAGGCTGAGGAGGAGAAAGTGGTGGCATACTTCTGTAAGACTTTCAACAAAGCCGAATGCCGCTATTGTGTGACACGCAGAGAACTCCTTGCTATTGTGAGAGCAATGACCCACTTCAGGTACTATCTATGTGGCCTGCCCTTCACTGCCCGGACTGACCACTCTGCCCTCCAGTGGCTGATGTCCTTCAGAGAGCCAGAAGGACAGATTGCACGCTGGCTGGAAGAACTGGCGCCGTACATCTTCAAAGTTGAATACAGGGCCAGAACACGACATGCCAATGCAGACGCCATGTCCCGGCGCTCCTGTGCTCTCAATGGCTGTCGATATTGTGAAAAGAGAGAGGCCCGTGAGAAAGAGCTCTGTGTGGGAGAGCAAAGCCCTGGGCAGGATGGAGAGGGGCCTGCCTGCAGAGAGGTGCAGGCTGTTGACTCAGCTGACTGGAGAGCACAGCAGGAACAGGATACTGAGCTGTGACCAGTGCTGCAGTGGGTGGAGTCAGGACAAAAACCATAGTGGAATGAGGTCGCTGGTTGTTCGCCTGCAACAAAGGGACGGTTTGCAAAGTTTGAGGCTCTGCGGGTGAAGGATGGAGTGCTCCAGAGAGCCTGGAAGGAGCCAGCTACAGGGGAGGAGAGGTGGCAGGTGGTGGTCCCCAGGGCACTGAGAGGGACGGTGTTAAAGGCCTCTCATGGAACCACTGGGGCAGGACACTTTGGGGTCTCAAAAAACTCTACGTCGCATCTAGCAAGGTTTCTACTGGAGTCAGCTCACACCTTTGCTCGTGACCAGCTGCAGAAAGCGGGCATGAGACAGAAAAGGAACTATGACGTGAAGGACGAATTAGATGAGACCATCCACGTGTGGGATTCACATGTCATCAGACCATTGAAGACTGACAGGGTACCCAGTGGTCGACCTCGAATCATGTACATGTTCCCAGAACTCTACACAAGTGATGATTGCATTTCCCCAGTGGACAGAGCTGATGTACAGTTGTGTCAGCGTAACTGCACATTTGGACCAGCAGTGCCATGTGACACAGACATCTACAATATCTGCAACATTCTGATGGTGGAGTCACAGCTGCATCTTCCACCTGATGCTTATCAAACATTGGATTTGTTCCTGCATTTGAGGAATGAGATAAGATCTGCTCTCTAATTTGAGATGGAACTACATTTGTATCCATCTAAACTGAACACGTGATCAGACAATTCGTCTGCAGTCTGCCATGCTTTATTTACCAAAC
The DNA here is from genome assembly GCF_039877785.1 of Chaetodon trifascialis. Lineage (NCBI taxonomy): Eukaryota > Metazoa > Chordata > Actinopteri > Chaetodontiformes > Chaetodontidae > Chaetodon > Chaetodon trifascialis. The sequence continues at coordinate 746,819 of NC_092065.1, read as the reverse complement.
ATTGTCGATTGGAAAGTTTTCCCAGGAACTATGTAGAAGCTTTATTTTGAATTTTGAATTATTTCTCCTTGGAAAAAGTATTGATCTATCACTATGTGCACACTGACTGTTACAGACATTAAGAACATTTGCAGTGGTATTGTACACACAGTTTTTCAAGGTACTTGGCAGATGGTTTTGCCTGTCATGGATAACTTTTAGCAGTTCTTGTGTGGATTTAGGTTGTCTCAGTTGCTTCTGTCTCTTCAGGTAATGAAGCACAGGCTTCATTGAATCAGTCTGGGATTACCTGGGATTTTTCAAATGACAGAATATTAGCTCTTCTCAGTAATTTGTGCTGGAATTAGAGACTTAAATTTGTTGTACAACATATAGGAGTACTGTCATAGATGTTTTACTTTGCCTTTACATCAGTCATGAACAGGAGACAAACAAAATCACAATAAAGAAAAACAGCATGGCAGGACATGAGAGAGGAATTACATTTTTATTCAACAATGTTGTGCTCTTGACAGTTACTGTCTGTATGTTTACCATATGAGGCTCCAACAAAAACAGCCATGAGAAGCCATTTGAAATGGTACTGTATATGCATCGAACAGGTATTATTTTGTTAAATGCTGAACTTCTTTCTTAATAACAATTGCATAAAACATGCACATAATAATATGAAAATGTAAAACTCAGTGTGCTGACAAATACTACAGCAAAATCATTAACAGTAATAAAATAACAAAACCAAAGCAAAAAAATGTCAAAACTGTTTTTTCAGTTTTAAGTGTAATAAAGCAATGTCATCAGATTATGCATCTGATTATATCTCCTCTCCTTGTGGAACAATTTTTTCTTAGCTGTAATACATTAATGAACAAATAAAGTTTTTTAAATGCAAATCTGTAGAAATAGTTTGTTTCAGACAAATGCCATAAAAATGTCAGTAGAAGAGGAACATGTGTGAGATCCCTTACATTCACTACACAATTGGTTTGAATCCTGCTGTGGGCGCTGGTGGCGTGTCCTCCACCATGCCCTCGGTGCCTGCTGCTTGAGGAAAAAAGGGGGCCTTTCTGTGTGGAGTTTGCATGTTCTCCCCGTGTTCACCCGGGGTTTCCTCCTTAATAACCCCCACTAAAAACATGCAAGAAGATCACCACCTGACCAATGGTGACAGAAAGGAACTGGTCCCCGGGCACCGGCTGGCAGCTGGCAGCCCACCTCTCCTGGTCTGCCGCGGAGGATCAACAGACCAAGGATGGGATAAATGCAGAGAAAATAATTTCACGGAAGCACGGAAGTGTGCAACTAACTATGTGTGATAAATAAAAGTACATTTCTTCTTCTTCTTGTAAAGCAATCGCCAGACAGGACATTGTCAAACCCTTGATGAAACTCAGGGTAAGAGCTGTAGGTACATGGTAACTCAAGAACTGCTCCACATGTGTGTGCTACAGGCCACAGGTGCACAAGTGGCACAAGTGGTAACATTGTTGCCTCACAGCTAGAAGGTCCCTGGTTCGAATGCCGCTGTGAGCGCTGGTGCCTTTGATGCCTGCTGCTGAAAGGGGGCTGAAAGGGGTGGTGTGTGGAGTTTGCATGTTCTCCCCGTGTTCACTCGGAGTTTCCACTGAAAACACGCAAGAACCTGACCAATGGTGATACTGGGTCATACTGGGTCGGTGTTGGTGTCGGCTGGCAGCCCACTGCTCCTGGTCTGCCCCCGGAGGATCGACAGACCGAGGATGGGATAAATGCGGAGAAAACTAATTTCACAGAAAGCATGGCATGTAGTGTGCAACTAACACCTTGTGTAATGTGATAAATAAAATACGTTTCTCTTCTTTCATAAGTACAGCTATTAATATGACTCAGGCAAGTTTGATAAATGTTAGATTAATGTCTGAATCATACAATACTGCTGTTCAGGTGTCACTGAATGTATGGATTTCAAAAAAACAGCACTACTGATACTCTGTTGCCCACAGCTGGCTGCAGCATCACAAGGCAGCTGAAACTAAACGTGCATCTCCAAACTAAGAAAGGCCAACGTGTACGTTTACGCATGGTGCTGAGGTAGATACATTAACATGACTGGCCAGGATTTGATGATAGTTAATGTTCTGTGTTCTACTATACATCTATACAGGTCAGTTGTAACACATTGTGGCCAGATAAATTCTAAGCCTCATCCCATCTGTTATTTTTATTTTAAAATCTGAAATACATGTTAGTCCCGATCCCACTTGACGACCGATGTATTGATAACAGAAATGTGGCAGAAGATAGATTACATTCATTGGCCTCTCATCTGTGGGCTCGAAGTCTGATGATGCATCAGAGAGAAGTATTACGTCTTTAGCATTGGAGGTTGTGTAGATGTGCAGCATTCGTAGCTAGCTCATCTGTCATAACATCTATGACGTTAATGTCGATCTGTAATAAGCAAGGCACACATCAAAAACGAAAAATTACATTAGAATAGCATGTAGAGAAAACTAGCATCATTAGGCCAGACATGTCTTGCTTACTTTATGTCACTAAAGTTAACATTTATCTTTACCTTATCATCTTTTAGTTGGTTGATGACACTATCAGGTATATTTTGTGTTTTCAGGAAAGAGAATAAATCCATTTCTGCAGTCATTCTTTTAATGGCTTCTTTAACTCTTCTAGTACAGCTGCTGTCACCATTTGCGCTATCAACGTAATTCCGATGGATTCTGAAAGCTGAGAAGCAGAGCTTTGCGCTGATATGCGACACATTACGGTAATGGCAGGGAGCACTGAGAGGGAGGGAGGGATAACTGACAGAGTTGACAAGCAGTGGATGAGTGAGAGGCTTTAGAGGTTTTTGAGTTTTTTTAGCGTTTTTTTCTTGTAAATATTACATTAGTATTGTGTCTGTACTGTCATTTTCACATAGAAACACAAACCCAAATGCAGTGGATGGTCTCCCAGCCATCATGCATGTGTGCAATACTTTCTAGTGCGCACAAGATACTTTCTGGTGAGTACGAGATACTTTCTGGTGCTCACGAGATACTTTCTGGTGCGCACCAGAAAGTATTTCATGCTCACTAGAAACGTTTAATTTTTTTTTCTCCCATGTCCCTTGAGGGGCTCCGTATGTTTCTGTGGGGGTTACTAACACTATATAAAAGATGAAGTTGAGTTCCACCCATGTACTATTTACTTTTCCACCCAAAGCTGACTTGTTACTGCAAATTTACTTGTAGAATATGTAAGTTCATGAGATAGTATGTAAACGACGTGGCTGGAGCCTAGTGTGCTTGACTGTGCTGTCACAGAGGTTTTCTCCATCTATCAGCAAAACAGAATGAAGGACTCTGGCAGGTTGAGTAGGGCTGTGTGCTTTATGGTTAACTCTTAGTGAGCCACGGGTGTCTGCATCTTAAATATGCACTGATCTCCGGTTCTGGAGCTGCTGACCGTCAATGTCTCAACCCTTGTACCTCAACACAAATACATTTCGCCATCTGCAGGATAAGAGCAGTAATTTCTCACCACCTCGTCCAATATACGTTGACTAATGTGAAGAGATATTCTTAGTATACTCAGTTGTTACAGTATGTGATATGGGATTGTAATGCAATGTTGTGTTATCTTCCCCGTGTTCAGCGCTGGTGAACTAAAATGAAGAAATTTCATGTAATCGATTCACAAGGCAATGACTGATCTTGTTCAATTAGTGTTACCTCCAAATGATGCTCGTCTCTCTTTGACAGTGCATCTCTGAATAATCTTAATCCTCCAGACCAGGTACCCAGTGCTGCTCTTGCCATCAATACAATGCTTGTTAGGGTATAGGGTATTATATAACTTAACATAAAGTAAATATAGCCTATTTAAATATGTGTCCACAAACTACGATATTTTACCAAAATGTTTAGAAATGTTAAAAACTTATGTTTTGGCTACTGTCTTACAGAAATAAACCATCATTTTCTGTTTCTATTTTTGTCTTCTGGCTCTCAACGGAGGCGGATGCTTTTTCTCTCACTCCCTCCCTGCCCTTATCTGCCCTGCTGCATTAGTCTTGTATGGGGTAAGGTTACTGTCAAAAGTTTCGTGCGTGCACACATAAAAATCGTGCACGTATTAAAAATGTGTGCGTGTTAGTCTGTAGTTGTGCATAAATAAAAAATTTGTAAACTCTTAAGTCAAATCATGCATAGATTATGCAGTGTATAAATTATCTGTGAGAATGCAACTCGTAAAGTTACAACTTTCCAAAATGACAAACACGGATTGCAGTTCATGGACGTACGCTTCCTTCAGAATGAATACGAATCTGACAAGCGTGAAATAACTGTCAAAACTACGTCACGAGGTCACAGGCATTATGTATCGAGTGGAAGATAACATTGATTCTACAAACTGCGCATGCGTGAAAGATGGCGGCGGCGAGGCATTTGGAGCAAAGTCAAATACGTAATTTCAAATTGTTTTAATATCATTTTCTTACTACATTGGTCTCGGGAACTGACTCAAAGTGTACATCTGTCTTATATTTCTCGCACGTGTTCCTGTTCACATATCCTGCGTCTCATCTGCGTGTCTGCAGCGGCGCAGCAACTGCCGGCTCCATCTGTTTACATGGAGTTTGCGTTTGATAATTATCGACAACAAAAATGATGACGGAATTTTTCTTTACATGCGCTGGAACAGGGACTGAGCTACAGGAGGAGAGAGTAGGAGAGAGGGAAAGGAGTAGAGATGATGGAGAACTTCTGTCCCTCTCATATTGTGTATTTTCTCGTCATGTGTGTCACATATGCAGATACAGACATTGTAATCGCTGTGAAATACTCACATGATACTGATTTGACTGCGGCAAGCCTTGGAATCTGTAGTTAATGCGCCGCAGCAGCCACGCAGGACTCGTGCGACTCTCATGCTGCTCATGTCGACAGTGTGGACACTGTAACCTGTTTGTATGGACGCCGAAATGAAAACCATGCCGTAATGCCACGCTTACGCTCTGCGCAGGCGTGCTATGTGGCCCCGGCCTTACTGAAGGCTTTGAGCCCTGTGTCAAAAATGAAGTATGTGTGCTTGTAAGCCCCGCTGTTGCGGGCATGTATATGTTGTAAAGCGATATTATCATGAGCTTTATTGGGTTTAAAGGGACCGGTCATGTGGCCCGCCCCCGGCCTGGCACTGATTTGTTCCGCTAGTGGTCTCTGTTATTGGTGTTAACGTGGTGATCATTTGAGGTCACAGTGCATGTCTTGCGCCTTTCCTGACAGTAGTTCACTCTAGTGATGTTCGATACCACCAATTTCCTTTCCGATCCAATACTGAGTAAAATTCAGGCTGGTATCGGCGATACTGATTCGATACAGATACTTTATGCAAATACATCTAATGTGTCTGTGTCTGTATCTTGTGAGTGCTGTTGCTCTCGGGGAATCATCTTCAAACGATACAAAATCACAGGGCAAAACAAATGATTTAGATTCAACTATGTATGTAGTCTCTCCAAATAGTCTACAATAAGGGGATACGAACACTTGCTGTTTGGAAGTGACAGTAAAATTTTTAATTAAATACATAAATGCCACAATAATTGCACAAGTTTGTCAATACCTACATTTTAAAACATTCACTGAACAGTAAAAGCAAATTAGACTGAATATTAACACATAAATTTTCAGATAAAATGTTTTTTTTTTTTAAGTCTTTTCTAGCATATATTTTTCTAAGTTCACCATGGCTGTTTTGTTGCAATTGCTCTGTATAATTTAATGACATCTAGTCCATATAATTCACTTTAAATGATCAATTCCTTAGGAAATAAATAAATCTAGGCTTTTTTTTTTGCGTATGTGAGATTATCTCAGTGATAAACATATTATTACTCCAAGCTGAACTCATGCAGTTATTTGCTGAGGCATGTATTTATTTCGTTACTTATTTCATAACCATATTTATTCATTTGAACAACTCCAACAGCAACAGTGCTTAGCGCCGCTTAAAGCTCCACATTTTCTCCCTCTGTACCTGGATAGTGCCTGCCTGCACCACCGAAGGACTCCGCCAGAGACGTCTGTCTTGCCCTAGCAGCAGCACCTGACACTGCGCTCTCCTCCTCTGTCCGCCTCACCAGAAATGCCGCGTATTCTGTGTTGTGGTTTAACCTGAGGTGTTTCACAACGTTTGTTGTGTTGCCACAACTCCTTACTGTTTTTCCACAGATATCGCAAACCGCGTCTTGGCTGTCTGTGGAGCTGAAATAACTCCACACATGACTGCGTTTCTGGGGAACCATAGTGTCTACGGCCTAAGATAGAGTGACTGACTGACTGATTGAGCAGTGTGCCGCTGCGCTTCCCCATTACGCACTTACCGAGGCGGAAGAAAAAGTAGTTCTCACCAATCGCGTGTCATTTAGACAAAATCGTTTAGTTACTTAGTTTAGTTACTTTTCACTGTGTTCCTGTTAATGATATACATTACCTCAAATGGCTGAGGTATCAAAAGTATCGATATTTTGATTTGAGAATCGATTTTAGAGTATACAGATTTGGTATCGGAGGTATTTCAGTATCGATCCGCACATCACTAGTTCACCCGGCCAAAGCGCGTTCTGCTCCATCACTCCTGTGCGTCCGAAAGGCTCGTAGCTTCGGCGGAGAGAGCCGCACGTTTCTTTTTGTCTGTGCACTCTGCATGTTACCGGCTGTGGGGTTTGGTGCTTCGCGTTCTGCCCGCTGTTGGCTTGACGTTTTTAAAGGGGTGGATGGACAAAACAAAGACACCAATTTCTGAGTTTTGAAAACGCTTCGACAATCGAATATGTAATCTGCTTTTTGTCTTTCTGCGAGCTTTTTTGTCCACTTTTGACGCCATGGAGTCGGTGGAGAAGGAGTGTGGAGCGCTTGGTGGATTATTCCAGGCCATCGTAAACGACATGAAGGTAACATGTAAATTGCACTAGGCAAGGATAAAATCTGACCTTTTGTGGGTGTATGGTGGCTCAGCCGACACAGATTTTTTTTTTTTTTTTTTTTTTTTATTGCCTTTGTCTCTTTCAGCTGGTCCTCCCTCACTGGAAATACCAGGACAAACTGAGACGTGTTGTTTTATTTTATTTTGTGTTATTTACATAATGTGCAGCAGGGCTACTTCAACCAGTGTGTCAGTCGGTACCATACAAGAACTGCTTGTATCAAAGTGTTAGCAGAGCAAAAGATTTTTTTATTTGAAAACCGCTTAGGTAGTGACTTTTAGTGTTTGGTTCAGGGGTCAAACCGTAACTTCATCATCATTAGAATTCAATAGTCGAATGGTGTCATAAAATAAAATAATAATAGAAATTGGAAAAGAATTTACATTTGTGCAGTTATCACAATACAAATATTCTGGAGTACCATTTGGCCCCAAGAAACTGTTCCTGCTGCACCACAGCCTCCATGTTTTTTCTGGATTAAATGTCAGACAAGATGGATGCTCTGAACCTGCTCCATTACCTTAACCACCTTAAAAGAAACCACCAGGAAAGATTATGGATTGTGCCTTCTGATGTTTGGCCTTGTGGCAGGAAACCTCTACGGTAGTTAAATACACATTGATGCAGGCCTTGCTTTAGTAACTTCATTGACTCACATTGCAGACCTATCTCAGGTCTAAGGTCTGTGTATAACACATGATTTCTATGCCTCCACACAATTTAAAATGCTTTCTGAAGCAGGAACTAGATTTCACCCATTATCTTTTACACACATGCAAGTTAATGTGTTAGTGTGGGCATGTGTGTACACTAGGGATGTATATCTCCACCACTGAGGCCGATTCGATACGCAGCCACCGATAGGATACATTAAAGATACACTGAAGCCCCTGTCGATGCGATGCGATTCGCTCCTGTTCACGATACAATGCGATTCAAAAATGATTTGATAACGATATGACTTGCTTACTTGCTTAGATTTGGTTCGATATGATGTGATCCAGTTCGAGACAGTTAGTTGTGGTACGAGAGTGTACCTATGTCAGATTTCTTAGAGCACAACTCTGCTTTACTCTCTGTATCAATTGTGTAATATTTGGTTTGTTTTTACTGAGCAAACCAATAAATCCTATTTTTAAAAAAAGACATAATTCACTATGTATAGACAGAGAATTAAATTTTATTTATAATAAGCAATCCTTACTTACATGAGTGTGTGTGTGTGTGTGTGTGTGTGTGTGTGTGTGTGTGTGTGTGTGTGTGTGTGTGTGTGTGTGTGTGTGTGTGTGTCGGGGGAGGGGTCAGGGAAGAAAGGAAGTATTCACAATGACAGATGGAAAGTGTGAATGTATTGATTAGGCTGGGTTAGAGTTCCCAGTCTCCTTATTGTGGAGGACCCTCATGCTACAAAGTGTATTTAATAGACAGACTAGACCTATATGTGAACTCTCGTTTGTCGAGCTCCATTAAAATTAGCCCTCAGCTGTGCTGTACTTGAGAGAGAGAGAGAGAGAGAGAGAGAGAGAGAGAGAGAGAGAGAGAGAGAGAGAGAGAGAGAGAGAGAGAGAGAGAGAGAGAGTATAGTGATTATAGTGCAGATGAATGAGACTGAAGCCCTCAGTCAAAACAGTGTTGACGTCCCCTATTTGAGATGTGACCTCATTCTGGCACCTGGCTGTGCCACACAAGCTTGTCAGACCAGCTTCATTCCCCTGGGAGCAATGCAGATTTTCTGAAACATGCACAGTGCCAAAAGTAAACTCACACAGCCCATAATAGACTGCACATAGAAAATGTCTTGGTACAAGTAAGTTAGTTATATAGCTGTCAGATGATGCTTTGAGAAATTAAGAGGAAGAGGTGTTAGAAGAGGAGGTAAAGGGTGGAAAGAATTAAAGTGATCCAGCTGGATTAGATCAGTAATCAAGAATTAGGTCAGCAATGGTTGTGATTCAGAGCCTCTGTGCATGAAAAAGCAACCACATTTTCCTTTTTTCATTGAGCAACACTGCTTACAGGCTCCAAGGATGATAGTTCTGACCTCAGGCTCCTGTGAAAGACAAGGTGTGGGAGGTAGAGCCTTTCTCTCTACTTTCTTTCCTCCAATTGTCTCCTCCACTCACGGGGGGGCTGCTGGGTGTCGATGAAACAATGTGCATCCTCACATCCCCTTGCTGCTCTGCATGTAGCCAAATTCTTTTCCTACTTCTTTGCCCTACTCCCTCAGCTGTCTTGCATTCCTCCTAACCCTCACAGGCCACGCAGGTTACATAGACACCTGTTAGAGTTAAGTGCAGACAGCAAGTATTGGAGGTTCATGGCAAACATTTTTGATAATGGATGAGGATCACTTTCTCAGGCTGAGGCTTCATCTGAGAGAAATGCTGTCATTGCTGGATGAAGATTATACCAGAAGTGATGAAGACCTAGACTGTTTCCAGATTGTAAAGTTACTAGGGGCTATGTAGTTAGGATGTGTGGCCTCTTTTGGCTCCTCTCCATCATAGAGGTACATAGGAGTGTCCTTCCTCTCCTTTCTCTTGCTCTTGCTATAATAGGATGTAGCCTTGAATGTTTTTTGACTTCTGTTATAACTCAAGACAGCATGTGATGATCCTGGGGTGAATGTAATCCAGATTTTTCAAAGACCAGCCTCACTAACTGTCTAGTGCACATAAACTCTTGTGATATGAGATTTTATGCAGATTGTGCATGCTCAACAGACCTAATAACACCTGAACATGCCAAAATGGAAGATGAAGGTTTTTAGGTTGATTAAGGGCAATAGTAACATAATTGTGCACTGAGAGATCATGCTGACCTTTTGAAAGAGCATGGAGCTTGCACACTAACCTGTTTGTAACCATTAGAGGAAGAAAGCAAGGTATCTCTCAGTTATTGCAGCTTTATTTCAACTCAGTGTCTTATCAGTGTATATGAAAGAGAAAATGACTGACTGACTGACTGACTAACCGAAATGTTATTAAGCAGTACCAGATTCTATCGTGTTGTTAAGAAAGTGATGTCTTCTTATGTGTATGTTTGAGACAGTAAGCTTATGCACTTAAATGTTCTTGCCGATGTATTTATTTATCTCATTTCTTGTCAGAGCTCCTACCCTGTGTGGGAAGACTTCACTGCCAAGGCCACAAAACTGCACTCTCAACTCAGGTGGGAAGTAGTTCCAAAATCTTGTGCAACATTTACATTCTCTTTGTTTAGGGAGTTGAGGTACAGTGAACATCTGTCAATTCTGTTCTGTTCAAAAACAGGACCACAATTCTGGCAGCAGTGGCCTTTTTAGATACCTTTCAGAAGGTGGCAGACATGGCTACCAACTCTAGAGGTAAGGGGGAGAATTTTTGTCAGTGCACACTGATTATTGATGTCTTACGTAAATATTCCAATTACATGAAAGTGATGATAGTGTATCTCTGCATTATGGTTGAGCTACACTACCATAATGTTTTGTGTTGTGCACTTTAACGCTTTTAAGAATACAGTATTGTCTGCACTTGCAGTGTGTATGGAGGTAGGGGTTACCACATCAACTGAAACACAAGTAAGTGCAATTCTTCCAACGGCACACATTTTTATTTTGTGATTGTGTACTTCACACATCTTGTGAGACCACTAGCAATTTTGTATGACCCCCTACCAAAACACACTTCTGGCTCTCTAAAATGCTTCAGGGTTGGTGGTGGTGGGAGCTCAGAAAAGTGAAAATCTTATCTTATTGTTTCTTACTGAGGTCTGCTAATCTGCTTTGTCACCCTGCTAGTGGCAGTAGACAGGCTTGCTAGAGAGGCAGCTGCTAACAGATTACTTTGGAGTTGATCCTTGAGAGTAGTATGTCGAACAAAAAAGCCAAAAAAAGTTCAAATGCTCCTGGCACACGCGCACACACACAGATATTCAAAGAGTGACAGCTGGTAGCTGGCTACCTGATTCTTGCAGGTCACATGTCAACATGCTTTTAAACAGCTTGTACTAGTACAGCTTCTGGAATTTTATTCCAGCAACAGAGTTTATTGCCACACCATACATCAAGTTACTGTGGATTGAGCACAGCTATAGATACATAAAATCACCAGAAGTGTGTCACTCATAGGTCCACTCATTCTTTTGCTCATCCGACAGGGGCATTAACTTGTTGATCAATACCATCCTTCTCAGACCACAAACTGTGATACAAGCAACTCTATGTAACGAGAGATTAATGAAGCATTGCTTAGATTAGCAGACCTGTCAACCCTAAGGTTTTTCCTGGGATTTTCCCATATTTTACCATTCTCTGACTAGAGTTGGGCGTTATCCAAATTTTGATACCGTCAAACCTTCCCCACATTTTCCCTGGGTATACGGTGTTACCGTGACTAATCAAAAATCACCATGCACGCAGTTCAGACGGTCAATGCTCACGCTAAGAAGCACCAATCCTAACTTGTAGCATACCAGAATGACAGGGAGAAACTCAGCTAAAAACCTCTACCAAGCATTGCCACCCAAATGAAACATAATTCATACCCCAAGAAATTTTATGCGCATGCAATGAAAACACGAAAGCTGATGATCATGATGTCTGCCTCCTTACTGTGTGATGAAAACTCAGCAAGCTAGCAGCCAAAGAGTAGCAGGAAAAAACTTTGCTAAATCATAAAGTATGTCTTACCTTTGCTGTTTTGTGGTCAAATGTTATATTCCAGGTCGAAAAACCACTGCTAATGTCTCCTCCTAGGACTCTGTGTTAGTTTGAGATGAATCACAAAGGTCCTGAGGCCTGTACCATAAAGCTGGATTACGGCTTAGCGAGATAACTTCAGGCTTAACCCTGGCTTTTCGGTACCATAAAGGTGGCTTACTTTCTATCGGGCTACGCCGTGGTAACCTATGCTGAACACCGAACCTGCTCCGGAGCAGGATAAGTTCAGGATAAGAGCTCAGCAGGTATAAAAGCCCCACCTACTGACCAATCAGTTCTCTTGGAAAATGGCCTGTCCGTTTTATGAGAACCCGGTGGATCTTGGTGCACAGCTTGTGCGAAGAGCACTCAGGCGCGAGAGAATATTTAGAGATCGCTGTAATCCGTTCGAATTGTCTGAACAATCACTGTACGAAAGGTACAGGTTTTCGGGAGAGGGGTTACAATACATCTGTCAGCTGCTGGAGCCTTACATCAGTAATGTAACGCACCGCAACCACGCGCTGACAGTCCCGCAGACAGTGTGCATTGCACTGAGGTTTTTTGCCACAGGTAATATATTTCTTAGTGATGTTTGGAATTATTATGATGTCTTAAAATCCCTCATTGGATGGGTTACAAGCAAGCCACAGATAAAATGCCATTAATCAATTATTTGTTTAAGTAAATCATAGATTGATTAATTCATTCATAGGTACTTTTATGTATTCTGTTGGCGATGCCGAAAACCTCGGGAAAAACACAGTATGTAGAGCTATTCATAAAGTCGCGGGGGCCCTGACTGAGCTTGTCGATGCATTCGTGGTGTTTCCCGGCCACCTGTCCACGCAATGCATCAAAGAGGGCTTTTATGACATCGCAGGTAAGCAAGGTTGATGTGTAATTTGCATAATGTAGACTAAGCCCTGGGATGTTTGCCGTTGTATATTGTATTGTATATAGCCTCCAACATGTAGGCCTACATATACATATGCTACATGTATAAGATATAGTAAGCGTACTGACCACTTTGAAGTATATTTTTATACTTATGTTTGATTTGCTCCCATGTTCTCTTTGCTCCGCTCGGGTTGCATCTGAAATAATAAGGCTACAATCACATGCCATAACGAAAAATTTCATACACACATACATTTATGGAACACACAAATGTTACTGCAGTCAGATATACAAGTGCACTCATAGTGGGTAAGTAATATTATAATGGCACTAACTTACGCATTGACACAGTCGGCGATTTTTTTGCCAGCAATCCTTGCGCCGTTTGGCAGCTGCAACTGTGTTGCTTTTTGCCTGGATTATTGATTTGTATTCCTCGTATTTATTAATTATTATTGTTTGCTCCTCTGTAGTGAAATATGCGGCTCGGGCTAATTTTTCCATGTTTGCGATTGGTCGCATGCAGCAAACTCTGCCCTTTTTATGTGAGCGCGCACAGATCTAGATTGGACAAGCCTGAATTGAATTAGTGAGTTGATAGCCGGCTTTATGGTACCGAAAATCCAGAGGGCGGATGTCTCGTTAAGTGAAGCCCGATAAGTAAGAGGAAGCCCGGCTAGGTTAATCAAGCTTTATGGTACAGGCCTCTGGTTGTTTGCATAAAGAGGAGGGGGTTTCTAGAGTGGAGGGAGCGCTCTTCATGCGATAACTTATCTCTGGGGTTATATCCTTCTGGATTGTCATTGGTGTTTGCCGGGTGGACCGGCATAACTATGCAGTTAGTTTCAGCGCTCTCTCTCTGCTGACTCTGCTGAGCAGCCCAAAGTGTTATTTTACTGTTTTATTTGCATTTCGTCCTTTAATGAGAGCTAAGAACAATAGCAAGCAGAAAAAAAGGCTGAAAAAGTGTTTTCAACAGAGGAGTTTCTCTGTATGTTTGGATGACATAACGGTAGGGCCTAAATGAGCGCCTGGACATACCTGTGTTAAAACATCTGTAAAACTGCTCAGGTTCATTTTTTTTAGCCTGTACTTTTGCACAGTCACCTATTTCTCCAGTAAAAATTCAACCAGATACATTGAACAGAGTGGACTTCATTTTTGTTATGATAATGCTACAGTTAAGTTAGGCCCCTATAGAGCTATGTGCACGGAATTTTTTTTTTAAATGACGGTAATGAAAGTGATACCGTTGCTATTTTTAGATACCGCGTGATACCTTATCACTCGGTTACCGCCCAACCCTATCACTGTCCTCCTGTTTAAATATTTTCCTCTAAGTTTATCCTTTTTTAAAAACAAACAAACAAAAAAGCTGTAGCATTGACAGGAGGCATAGCCTTCCTTGATTTGTTTGCCACATCCCCCTCCAGTATAGAAGGTGTAGAACAATGTGGAACATTAGCAGTAACATCTAGTGACAGGAAATCACTCAAATGACAGCCATCAGTAAATGAAGAAATATAAGATAAGAGGTTGTGAAGTTTTAATGCGCTCTTAACCAAAGTGCCACTTCAATCCCACTTATGCTGTGGGAGATGTGTTGGTCTTTGCATGCTCTACAACACAACAATGAATTTGGTGGTGACGATATTTACTGGAGCTGACTGGGTAATAAGGCAAATTTGCCTTTCTCCCAGCTGTGATCTTAAAAGTTATCCTAAAATATTTTGGTGTTCAGATATTCCACTCTTTCGACTTCCTTTTACACTGAATAACTCAAGACTGTTTCGGACACAGCGATATGGAATTTATCTGCTCACCATTTCTGAAGTCTCCATTTCTGTACTTCTCTGTCTCCCCCTGTCTCTGTGTGAGTTTGTCTGTAGCGATCATATTTGACTTCAACAACAACTTCACCTCCATATTTGGTTGATCCTAACACAGGAGACAGGCCCTAAGATATGAGCTGCTGGCCATCAGGCTGTCACCCCAATTCCACTCTCATGTTGTGGATGAGGTGTAACTGCTAGCACAGGTTTCATTTTGTTCTTCTTCTGCTTCTTTTAATCTACCTTTGATGCACTCATCCCATCACCTTAATAGCTCTCACACACACTCTGTGCATGTTTTCCTGTCAAGCAAATCAACATTTTGCCATCATTCAGTGCTTCTTGATTGGTCCAGGGAGAGGGGACAGAGGAAGAAACAGGGTTTTATGTATTCCTTTCCTACTTTTTTGGTATCCTGCTGGGAGGACAGCTTTTCATGGAGTGTATACACCCCTCCTCCTCATCTGCATCTTCATGCATCACAGTGCCTTGGTCTGCAAGTATGCCTTTTGCCTGTGTTGTCTTCTTTTGGAGTTTACAGTCATGCCGTCACCATCTGTGTTTTGTGAAGGTGCTGGAGTGGTCAGCTGCCAGGTATCTTGGTGTCATGTCATACAGCGCTCTCGGTGTAAATTTTGTTGATTGATCTATGTCCAAAAGTACATCTATCTCAGCGAACTGACAGCTCTCATCTGTTAACACCCATCTTTCCATGTCAAAGAGTTAATAATCCAGGGCAAGTAGTACATAAGGGTATGAGATACTGTAGAGACTCGATATTTTTTGGAGAGTGAGGTGATTCCAGTGGGGGTTGTGATTGCAGTGGGATTTCTACAGCTCTTGGTATCCAGACTAGACAGATGTATTTAGCAAATCCTCTTAGCCCCACTGTGTAACATACAGACACAGCCTGCCTTCCCTTTCCTACCTGATCAGCCACCCCCAGCTCTGAAAATTCACACTTTAGGATTACCGGCTACAATGATGCTCTGCAACATTTTGTTCAACAAAACCTGTCTGTCTTTACATCTGTGTAGCAGAGCCGTTGAATGCAGACATCATTATACATACTCAGGCATAATGTTTCAGTGGGTCATTGCAGGCTGTCTGTCTTTTTTGTCTTTTTGCTGTTTCTGTTATGTCTTTCTCTTGCTCATGCAGTCCACACTCAGTGGAGGAATGCTAATAGATCAGTGTTTCAGTGAAGCAGTAATCTGCTTGGGCACTGTGCTTCTCTGGGTTGGCAGATGGGATGGATATCCCTACCCACCATCTGGACTGGCTGGCATGGACAAGATGCGGCCGTGGCCTAGTGCAGAGCGAGATCATGGGATTACTGATAGATCCATGCTATCCCAGCAGTGCAGCTATTTTTGTGTACATGCCAAATAATGAGTGCGCCCATGTGACCAGCACTCACATCCATCAAGATCAACTTTTCATGTTCAAACCTGTGATGAACTTGTACTGTGCTTAGTGTGTGCAAGGACAGGAGGCTTAGCCCTGCAGCACAAGTGAGTTTGACTTGGGGTGATATGACCTAAAATCCATCACCGTATTTTTGTTTGTTTTGTTTGTTTTTTACTGCGATGGTCACAAATAACAGGAATATTCCACTCAAAGCAGGATTCATTTTCACTCTGTGGGCTATGTAAGGGAGCATATATTAAGAAAGAAAAAACTATGTAATAGATGTGTTCATTGGCAAATCGGAATAGGTCTATATGGTTTTGGAAGGTGTAACCTGCTCCATAATGCAGGTAATTTAGTAAATGTAATGTCTGTGTTCAGAGTTGGACAAGGGGTAGGATTAGGCAACTGAAAAACTGAAAAGTACATCTGGACAAGTGGCAGCGTTTATTTTTAGCAGCCTTTGTGGCCCTTAACAGGAAGCTGCAACAGAAGAATATCTCCTCGTTTTTCTCCTCCTTCACTCTTGTCCCTATGTACTCAAGAATGTGTTTACACGACATACACACTGCACTGATGTTTGTCTGTCTGTGCGTGTCTCTGGTTGTAAGGTTAAACTTGCTGTGTGTATTGGTCAGACAACTGAAGTGTGACTTAAGCAATTGATCCTGAGGCCGCTTCCTCTGCTTTTAATTACTATTGTTGCTGATAGGGATGCACCGATCCGATATTAATTTGGTCATAACTTAATCAAGCACCTACTAAGATTTCACACCAGGGAGCACGCTGAGTTCATTGAACTGAATAAACAAAAAGGAGGCAGCATGACACAGCTAACTTTGAAGGAGATGAAGGAAAGAGGTGAAAAATTTAAATCTAATAGTGTGCAGACAACAAAAATCATGGAGAGGATGTCCCGTGTCACTTTTAAGTTTAACTGCACACTGGCTGCACACTGGCTGGAGTTATATATATAATTGTTGGTTTCTTTGTAGATAAAAGAGCTTGGTCTGTACCAGCTCTATATGGAAAGTGTCCTGAGACAACTTCTGTTGTGATTTGGCGCTATACAAATAAAATTGAATTGAATTGAATTGAATATGCCACACAGTGCAATACTCAATGCTACAAACGTCCATGGGTCGCACACCAGCGACGCGATCGCAGCTTCCCTGAAGGAAATGTTTGACATACGTTGAGTAAAGTCCACATGATTCTGTGGGACAATGCCAGCAACACGTGAAAGGCGATAGACAGCATGTGAGTGCGTAATTTAGGCTGCGTTGCACATACAATGCAGCTGGTTGTCAATGAGGGACTCCTATGGCAGCACTGTGAGTGATGCCATTGCAAGTGGGAGACAGATTGTTGCACACTTTATTTTCCTTTTGTATTCCTAATTGCACTAACTGAACCAGTTACACTTGTTATATTTTTTTACACGTTGTTTGACCAAGCTAGAGAAACTATTGGTTGTATTGGTTGTATTAATCATGAAAATAACTGAAAGATTAATTGATAATTAATACATTATTCAACTTCAACTTTATTGTCATCGTCAGAGTGCAGCACAGAGACAACGAAATGCAGTTTAGCATCTAACCAGAATTGCAAATAGTCATAATATCCAAAATATAACATACATACAGGTAGTGCAACTGGCATGAGGTACAAAACAGTGTTAGCCCAAGAACGGTCCAGAACAATCTTCAGTTCACAGTCAAAGTATTTATTGAGGTCACATATAAAGCAATGCAGCGCTGGTCTCAGACTGACTGCAGGATCTCAGCCAGAATGAGCCCAGATTTCAGGCAAAAGTTCACATTTATCTTCTTGGGTTTGACCAAACCCCGTACAGTAAGCAGACATACAATACAGAATGTAATTGTCCAGTTTCCAAGAAGTGGACATACTATGCTTTATGACATGTAATATAACTGCTCCCAAAGTTTTCTTCTGATGCAGATAAGCCACGCTCCAACTGATGTTTGACCAAACGGCATTTATTGACTTCGGTCACCAGCAAACACCGTGAAAAACTACATAAAAGATAATCATTATAAACACAAGCATTCTGTCAACCCAAAATAAAATCCACAAACTTAAACAAAACATCTGTTCAAAATAAATTACAATCACATACCGTGTGCACCTTCTGACCAGAAATTTAGGAGTTCTTCAATAGTCCTTAAATGTCCATTTCTTATTTCCGACCAGCCTCTGTCTCCTGGCAGAACATGTTTTTTCTTGTCGATCATGTGGACATCACATCCTGACCACCCAGCGCAACACGCAACTTGACCAGTAGGTGTCAGTAACAGGCCACAGAACTTATACACATTTCAAACAAGACATTTTACTGACATAACTATGTACAAACATTCTTCTGCGACAGCTAAGCTGCCACCAAAATTACAAAGATTTATGTTCACACATATGTTAAACAAAATGAAATCTTGTAATTTTCCATGAATTGACAATCAATTCTATGACTTCTATGACTCTGTTGTGGCCTTTGCTTTATTCTATGGAGTAGTCTGCTGGGGGAGCAGCATCACAGCAGCTGACAGGAAGAGGCTGGACAAACTCATTAGAAAGGCCAGCTCTGTCCTGGGATGCCCTCTGGAACAGGTGGAGGCGGTGGGGGAGAGGAGGATGACAGCCAAGCTGTCCTCCATGACAGACAATGACTCCCACCCCCTCCAACACACGCTCACTGCACTGAGGAGCTCCGTCAGTGATAGGATGCTACATCCAAAGTGTGTGAAGTCATTCCTTCCTGCAGCCGTCCGACTGTACAACAGAAACTGCTCCAAGTAATCAGTGCAATAACCTGTGCAATAATCAGTGCATAACAATCTGTAAATACTATTAATAATTTCTTAGGATGATGTTATTCTTTTATCCCACTCTTTTGTATAAATACTTGTTTTGAATTTGCATTGCACTTGCTCAATACTCTATCCACTTTATTGATGCTGCTGTAAATTGGAATTTCCCCTTGTGGGACTAATAAAGGAATATTGAATCAACCATCAAGTCACGTTGCCTCAATAACATCAAAATGATTGACTCTTCAAACAAGTACAAACCCTACAGACAAGTCAATGGCTGTGTCTCAATTCAGGGGCTGCATCCTTCGGAGGATGCATTTGAAGGCCGATTACGTCATAGCGCTGCGCGAAGGCTGTCCCAATTCGTCCAAATTCGAAGGGTCCTCCCAATGCAGCCGACAAATGCGTCCTCCTTTTCCCTGTTTTCGGAGGATGCATTGCTACTATCCTTTGCGGCCTGCCATATCCCAAGATGCGTTGCGCACGGATTGTTTTTTTTTTGCCAATAGCGACCAACAGCACCAGCAGCACCATTATCATTGTCATTGTTGTTATTATATCGAACAATAATTTTGTCTGTTGACATAACAGAAAATATGCTTTACATGTCATTTTGTGAGCAAGGAGCAGGCGGAGGAATTTATTAAATTCCGTGGTCAAAACGACCACCTGTTTACAGGGGCCAAAAACACGGCCACACTAACTGTTGAGGCATAAATGAATAGCCCATTTGTTCTCTATACATACTGTATTTGTATATGAAAGTTACATAAAGGAACAAATATAATCTTTGGATCACATCATATGAATGTTGTTTTTGGGTGGGGGTGGGAATTTTATGTCTGTCCTGATGTCACTGTTTGTGAATCTGTACATATCTGTGATAATGTGATCTTGTGTGTTTACCTTTTGTCATGCTTCACTCATGTTTAGAACAATCCTGCAGAAAATGGGATTGACAAAAAATGATTGACAGGTGCTGATTTTTTTTAAATGTTTTTTTTCTGTTTGATTACGTTCTGTGTTTAAATTGTTAATTAAAAATATTGTGTTCTAAATTAAAATCCTATAACCTCGTTACATTATCTATTCCATTTCTTATTTACAATATACGTAGACTTTTGAACTACTTTTCAGTGACAACACAGTTTTATTTTTTCTGTGATATTTATAGATACAAAGATACAATATGAATATTTCTATTTAAGAGTGGGCATTCTTAAAATGTACAACTATTTACAAAAGATCAGTGGAAATGACTATTTACAGAGATTTGCAGATTTACAGAGAACATATATACAGTTGAGGCCGAGCAGGAGTCCCCGGTGGTGCTGCAAGATTATTGAAGCAAACAGTTTCCTGTTCTGATAACAGTGACCATGAGGACCGCTTGGAGGCTTGATCCTCACATGGCAGCCGTCGATTGCTCCAGCTTTTCAAAAAGCTCTGTGTCTTGACAGCCCTGCAAACCCCTGAGTTACTACTGCCAGGTCTTCTGTGGTCTTGGGGAGGTAGATGACCCTGTGGCAAATGGCCACCACCTCCTCAGCAACTCGATAGATGATGCGGTGGATAGTGGAGCAAGGCATCCCAAACACCCTTGCCACCACAACTGGAGGATGTCCCACTCGCCAGCCAGAAGAGACAGACCAAGGTCTCTATTGTGGCACCCCATCTGTGTCGCCTTTCCTGGTGGAGAAGCTCCAGCAGTACCGCCAGGGACTCTCTGCTCAGCCTAAAATCTTGTCTGGTGTCATGATCGTTGAAAAATAATAGCAGAACAGGAACACTGATGTTTATGCAGCAGTACATCGCCCTTGCCTGGATGGAGAAAGGAGGGTAAGAACAGGAGGATTAAACAAGAGCAACTGAATTTTAGTTGATACGACAACTCTAGTGAATGTTAAAGCTTAGACCAATAATGCTTCATTTCTCCATCTATTACACTTTGGCTTCTCAATATGGTTCTGATGTTTAATAATATTCAATTCAATTCAATTCAATTCAATTCAATTCAATTCAATTCAATTCAATTTAATTTAATTTTATTTGTATAGCGCCAAATCACAACAGAAGTTGTCTCAGGACACTTTCCATATAGAGCTGGTACAGACCAAGCTCTTTTATCTACAAAGAAACCAACAATTCCCCCATGAGCAAGCACTTGGCGACAGTGGCGAGGAAGAACTTCCTTTTAACAGGCAGAAACCTCAGGCAGAACCAGACTCTGGGTGGGCGGCCATCTGCCTCGACCGGTTGGGTGAGAGAGGAAGAGCAAGAGAGGGAGAGTGAGACAGACAGACAGACAGACAGACAGACAGACAGACAGACAGACAGACAGACAGACAGACAGAAATGCAGTCAGAGAGAGAGAGAGACAGAGAGACAGACATGCAATCACAGTAACAGTGACAGTGGATGTAATAATAGCAGTAGCAGTTGCAGTGGATGTCAGGCAGGGCCAAGGCAGGAGACGCAGCTGCAATCCACAATCCAAATTCAGCCACTGTCCATGGGAACCTGCAAGACGACAAAGCACAGAGACTCCAGGGAAGGAGCTAAGTTAGTAACACGCCATGGTAGGACATGAAAGCGTGCGGATGGAGAGGGACAGAAGGACAGAGGAGCTCGGTGTATCTTTGGATGTCCCCCGACAGTCTAATTCTATAGCAGCATAACTAGGGGCTGGTCCAGGACAAGCCTGAGCCAGCCCTAACTATAAGCTTTATCAAAAAGGAAAGTTTTAAGCCTACTCTTAAATATAGAGACAGTGTCTGCCTCCCGGACAAAGACTGGAAGATGGTTCCACAGGAGAGGAGCTTGATAGCTAAATGCTCTGACTCCTGTTCTGCTTTTTGAGACTTTAGGAACCATAAGTAGACCTGCATTCTGGGAACGCAGTGTTCGAGTAGGGCAATAAGGTACTATGAGCTCTTTAAGATAAGAAGGTGCCTGGCCATTTATGGCTTTGTAAGTAAGGAGGAGAATTTTAAACTCTATTCTAAACTTTACAGGGAGCCAGCGCAAAGTGGCGAGTATTGGAGAAATATGATCTCGCTTCCTGGTTTTTGTCGGAACATGTGCTGCAGCGTTCTGGAGCAACTGGAGAATATTCAGCAACGAATTTGGGCAGCCTGATAGTAAGGAATTGCAATAATCCAGCGTGGAAGTTACGAATGCATGGACTAGTTTTTCTGCATCATTTTGAGACAAAATATGCCTGATTTTTGCGATATTACGTAGGTGAAAAAAGGCAGTCCTTGAAATTTGTTTTACATGGGAGTGAAAGGACATGTCTTGGTCAAAGATGACTCCCAGATTCTTTACAGTGGTGCTGGAGGCCAGCGCAATGCCATCCATAGCTGCTATGTCATCAGAAAAGTGACTTTCTAAGATGTTTAGGGCCTACTACTATAACTTCAGTTTTGTCCGAGTTTAGCATCAGAAAATTGCAGGTCATCCAGGTCTTTATGTCATGAAGAAATGCTTCATTGATAAATATAGCTGGGTATCATCTGCATAGCAATGAAAATTTATTGAGTGCTTCCTGATAATCTTACCTAAAGGAAGCATATATAAGGTGAATAGAATTGCGGAACTCCATAGCTGACTTTAGTGAGCACAGAGGAGTCATCATTAACGCGTACAAACTGAGAGCGATCTGACAAGTAGGATTTAAACCAGTTTAGCGCAGTTCCCTTAATGCCAATGAAATGTTCCAGTGTCTGCAATAGGATGCCATGGTCAATGGTGTCAAATGCAGCACTAAGATCCAATAAGACTAGTACAGAGACAAATCCTTTATCAGATGCAATTAGAAGGTCATTTGTAACTTTAACCAGTGCTGTCTCTGCGGCACTGGTTAAAGTTACAATTGATAACATTTTAATAGGCTATTGAATTAAGTCAGGGTTATTTACAGGGTTTGTACACATTTAACTATTCAATTCGAGCACTTTTCAGATCTTGAAAACATAGCATTAAAATTACAGCATACAGAACCCTGTATCAAGACTCATGGTTAAATGACATATATGTCAGTCCGTAGTTTATATCGCAAGCATTTGTCACTAAACGGTATCGTTTATTAATGGGTATATTAATTACCACGAACTATGGTAGCTATGTATGAACATTAATATGGGTTAAAATAGCCGGTTAATGTTACCTCCCCAAGGCGCTCTCCCAGCCGGAGATAAACGAGCCGCCGGTGTCGCAAAACCTCTGGCTCCATTGTTGTCTGTCATCTGTCTGTTATGTTTCCGTTGTCTGTCAGTTATGTTTCTGTTGTGTTGTCTGTCGTCTGCTAAATTTTTGTCTCCATATGTGTGTTTTTCCCGGGTTAGGAGGGAAGAAGTTATGACGTCGTGCCGCAATCAGGGAATGCTCCGAAGGCTAGACCGTCCATTTACCGATAGTTGATGTGGGCCGTGGGCCGCGTAGGCTGGGTCCTCCGAAGGATGCAGCCCCTGAATTGAGACACAGCCTTTGTGTCTGTGTTATCAGTATTTTGTACTCTTTCACTGTAGTCTAGGACTCATTTTCAACTAGTACCACTAGTTTTTGAACTGGTCACTCAAGAAAAGATAATTGCTTCAAGCGTTCAGCGTTCTTTCCTAAATGTCTGGCCAGTTTCCACTCATTTCTGGTAACATTGTCCTCCTTGACAATCACTACATCCCCAACTTGCACATTTCTTTTGGGCGCAAGCCACTCTCGCCTCAGGCTTATGTTGGCCAAGTATTCTTTGCGCCACCTGCTCCAGAATTGTTCTGTTGCACCCTCCGCCTCCTCTTTCTGGCATACAAATCTTCCCTAACAAATTTGCCAGGAGGCGGAAGGGGCAGAGACGTCTTCATTGTGAGCCAATGATTAGGTGTCAAAGGCTCAACACTTTTGGGGTCGCTGATTGTATCTTTGGTGAGTAGGTGATCCTCCAGCATCTCAATGCAAATGGCTCTGGAGCTTAAACATGTAAACAACAGGCCATTTCGCTTACGTTCTTTCTGACCTTGTTTTGTGTAGAAGGGGCGTAAACAGTCAAGTCCAGTGTATGAGAAAGGGGGTGAGGGATCTACTCGGTCAACTGGCAAGTCAGCCATGCGTTGTTCTTCGGTCGGTCCGCGCACCTTTCTGCAAGTGACGCAACACTTAATATGTTTGGCCACCACCTTACTGGCACCTATTATCCAATAAACATTGGCCCTGAGTTCATGCAATGTTTGGCCTCGGCCTTGGTGTTGTGTTTTCTTGTGATAGTGGTCAAGTATTAATTGGGTTACAATGCCTTCCTTAGAAAGGATTACTGGATGTCTCATCTCAAATGATGCAGAAGACTTTCTCAACCGTCCTCCGACCCTAAGCAGGTCAAGGATGGGATCAAGTTGGTGCATCTTATGAGTTGTTGGTAGTTTAGCTGATTTTTGACTGTACCATTTCAGCTCTTCTTCAAAGGCTTCTTCTTGTGCTGCCTGGATGAGTGCAAAAGCATCCATTTTTCTCTCCTCTACACTAATGGGCCCTGACTTGTCTCTCCCCCTGCCAGTCTTTTAATCCTTGTGACAACATTGAGGGCTGTATTCCAGTCAGAGAATCTTGAGAATCTCTCAAGAAAGCTGTCTCTCTCAAGGGCATTTGTCTTCAGGACCTTTACCTTTGGGTCTCCAACAAGAAGCTCTGGGGAATGTTGGTTTGTGATAATTTCCCGTTCCCATAAAAACTTTGGTCCAGTGAGCCAGTTTGAGTCGATCAGGTCTGCCAACTTGAGACCCCAGACGCATAATCTGCTGGATTTTGACTGGTTTCACAGTGGTTCTACACACTGTCTTGGATCTGTTGTATCTCTTATTTTCTGGATGTGGTTAGCGACAAAAAAAAGAAAGTGCCAAGCTTCATTCTTGATGTACCCGAGCACCACTTGAGAATCCATCCAGAAAAACTCTTCATCTATCTTCAGCTCAAACTCTGCTCTGAGGAAGTTACCTACTCCAGCAGAAACTACGCCTGCAGTGAGCTCAAGGTGCAGGATGGTGACAGTGCTCGTGGGTGACACTCTGGCTTTACCCATGACCAGTGAACAATGCACTTGTTCATCAGCAACAATCCTGATATATGAACATTGCCCATAGCCACTGCTGCTAGCATCTGAAAAATGATGCAGCTCAATTTCTTGGATTGTGCCAAGGTTCTCGGGAATGAGACATCTTGGTATTTGAATTTTTTGAAGATTTTCCAAGTCACAGAGCCATATTTTCCACTTGGTCTCAAGTGCAGGGGGCACAGGTTCATCCCATCCAACACCATGTTTGAACATCTCTTGCAGCACTTGTTTTCCGGTCAAGATGTAGGTAGAGAGAAATCCTAATGGGTCATACACACTTGCAACTGTTGCTGGGATTCCTCGCCGTGTGGCTGGCTTTTCTTTGAGGACCACACTAAACGAGAACACATTAGCCTCTACGTTCCATTTTACTCCCAATACATTGAAATCTCAGTGTAGTTCAGATTCACATCTTTCTTGTCACTGACACATTCTGTCTCTGGAATGGCGCCCAGGACCTCTTTGTTATTGCACATGGTATGGAATCAGGAATGCTGCTGGACAGTCCAACAGATCTGGCATCTCATCTGCAATGATGAGAAGGTGGGTCCGCCTTTTCGCTTTCTCATTAGTTGGAATACTGTTTTGCTCCAGTGGAATGTATTCTTGAGTGTACGTAGGTGGCAGCTCAGTGTACTCTTGGGAATGGTACCTCTTACTCTTAGTCCATCCACCTTTTGGCAAGGCACAATTGAACCCCTGTCGGTCATTGTTGTTAGTTTTAACTTAACAGGTTCTGTGTTTGCCTGAATTTTCTCACAAATGTCTTGGTCAATGAATGTATTACTGCTTTGTGTGTCCAGCAGTGCATACACCAAGGTTTCTGGGCTTTTCTCTGCTGCACAAGAGAGCCATGCTGGAACAATCATTGAAGTACAATCACTGTTGCCCTCTCTCACACTGCATAAAATGGTGGAAGCACTTTCCTCGCATGGTGGTGTTTCAGGCTTGTCTCCTTGAGGACGTTCTTCATGGAGTGGAGAGAGGTGGATTTGCCTGCAAATATTAAAAGTAACTCTGTCGATAATTTTTTGAGATATGGCCAACTTTAAGGCAACCAAAGCACATTTTGTTGTCCATGATGAATTTTTTTCTTTCTTCAAGAGACATTGCTGCAAATTTTTCACGTTTATAGATAAAATTATGTTGTTGACAGCAGATACATTAAATTTGCCTTTTGTTCTGAGGTGCAGAAGGACTGGATTTGGAACCTTTGTCACCCTGTGATGTACCTGTGGCCTTTCGATTTTTACACACCTTTGTTGATGCCAGCAGGATGCTGGCTTTCAGACATTTCTGTTCTTTCTCAGGTTTTTCGCATGTCTGCTTTAATGCATACAGGGAAGATACTGGATTGCATGCTATGCGTGCCTCTTCAGCCACAAAGTCTGCAAATTCCGTGAAACCTGGATATGCCTTCCCTTCATCCAGTGTTTTACTGACATAACTGTTCCAGCGGGTCGTTGCCCAGTCAGGAAGTTTCAGTAGTAATTTTTGATTTTCCTCACAATCATCTAAAACTCTGAGACCTTGCACATGGGGCATAGCGTCCTCACAGGAGATTAGGAAATAACTGAACTCTCTTAATTTAAGAGATTCTTATGATCCAATCTTTGGCCAGCTGCTCAGTTTTTCACAGAAAGCTCTTTGAGCTACAAATCGGTGGCCATAACGTTTAAGGCATCCCAAGCCTGTAGGTATGCTTCCTCATCACTTCGATAAAATGTTCCCTCTAACACACAAAGTGCTTCTCCACTTATGTATTTTTTTCAAATAGAACAGTTTATGTGCTGAATCTGTACAGCTTGTCTCAATTAGAGCCTTAAAGCAGGTGCACCACTCAGTGAATTTGAGTGGGTCTCCTGTAAATATGAACGGCTCATACGGTGCTGGAAGTCTAGTAATTGCCAGGGATTCTTTCAATGCTTGGACAAGTGAGACTTCACTTTTGGTTCTATTTCCTGTCACAGTGAGGGACTGGATCACTGTGGGGGATCTGGTTGCATTTACCTTCAGAGAAAGGAGGGGCTGATATGCTTAGAGGTACAGTGCCTTAGAGGTACAGTGCCTTTTACTTCATTATCTCTTATTTCAGCATTCAATTTTGTTTCCTCTTCAGCATACACATTGTATTCAGCCTCTTATGGCCTCAAGATCCCTTTGATCTTCCAACATTTTAACCTCTCTTACTGAGCTGGAATCTCCTTTCTCTGGGCAGAGATTTCCATCTCTCTGTTTATTTCAGCACGTTTTGATGCCAAACATGCAGCTGGGTCTGCCTTCTTTGCGGTTACATGACTTCCTTGCTGACTATGACTTCGCTGACTACTCCGTTCAGCTATAGACACAGTTGATCCATAAATTGACTTTGCATCCTCTCTTTGGAGTAACTAAAGTAGTGATTCTTTCACAGCCACTGCATCAAACTCCGTGGTATCAACATCTGTATACCGCTTTTTCAGGAGTAGAGTTATTTCAGTAGTAACTGAAGTGCAGCCATCCATCTTCCTTCTTATGCCTTGAGATGATGTGGTCAGTGCATGTAGACTCTCATACTGTTGCTTTAGTCCTGACTCACATTTTTCTACTGATTTGATAATTTCACCTCACTCAGCTTTAGAGCATTCTTCCTTAAGTTTAGACGTTATCACTTGAACGTCTAGGTGTCTTTCCCTTTCTGAGCGTCTCACCTCTGCTTCAGCTTGAGTCAGTGGCTATCTTGTGTATTTCAAGATCTGCCTCAATTTCTTCTATGTGTGTCTCGATTTCTTCTCCTTCTGAGTCTTCAAGTTCAGTTTCTAATTTCTCTTCCAACTGTGCTTCCTCATCTTCTAAGGCTGCAAGTACTTGCTCTAACACACAAATTTCTGATGTACTCTGCTCCATTTTCGAAAATAATTTGAACCGCAATCTCTGAAATTTTAAACAATGAACGGAAACTTATAAAACAACCAGGAAGAATACACTATATACTATCTATATTATTTTATACTATCAATATTCCTTTATTCGTCCTGCGAGGGGAAATTCCGAATCTCACACAAGTTGCACACTTCTAATAAATTTACATTTTCACTTTCGCCCCCCCCCCTTTTTTTTACGTCTTTAAATTAGGAAATGAACTGTTTCCAGACTCTAAAGATACAGTCTGAACGGGTATCCCAAAGGCGTTGTGACTTATTGCAAAACTACACTGTCCTTTAATGTTACCTTGGTCCTTCGTGAACTCAACTGGAATGGGCGACTGCAGCTCAGCTGTCCAGCTGCTGCAGGAATATGCAGGCAGATCTTCCGTGTGGGCTGCAGTAATGAAGTCCTTGAAGCATGGCTGTGCAGGAATCTTGCTGCTCATTCTTGGAATGGCCACGTTTTTCTGTTCTGCTCCCAAAGTTTTCTTCTGATGCAGATAAGCCATGCTCCAACTGACCAGCATTTATTGACTTCTTTCACCAGCAAACACCGTGAAAAACTATGTAAAAAATAAACAGTTTAAACACAAGCATTTTGTCAAGACAAAATTACATCCACAAACTTAAACAAAACATCTGTTCAAAATAAATTACAAT
Source organism: Chaetodon trifascialis (assembly GCF_039877785.1). Classification (NCBI taxonomy): domain Eukaryota; kingdom Metazoa; phylum Chordata; class Actinopteri; order Chaetodontiformes; family Chaetodontidae; genus Chaetodon; species Chaetodon trifascialis. The sequence continues at coordinate 718,526 of NC_092065.1, read as the reverse complement.
CACATACCGTGTGCACCTTCTGACCAGAAATTTAGGAGTTGCTACAGTCCTTCAATGTCCATTTCTCATTTCCGACAAGCCTCTGTCTCCTGGCAGAACATGTTTTTTCTCGTCGATCATGTGGACATTGCATGCCGACCACACAGCGCAACACATAATTTGACCAGTAGGTGTCAGTAACAGGCAACAGAATACACATTATACACATCTCAAACAAGACATTTTACTGACATAACCATGTACAAACAAACATTCTTCTGCGACAGCTACATGTAATAAACAATGTGTGTGTGTGTGTGTGTGTGTGTGTGTGTGTGTGTGTGTGTGTGTGTGTGTGTGTGTGTGTGTGTGTTGTTTAGGCATGTATCTAAATGCAACAGACATCACCAACAGACAAGAGAGAAAAGTGTCATCGGCCTTCTGTTATCAAAACAGGCTCTCTCCAGTCGTGTTATCTTACAACTATAGGCTATGAAGGACATTCGTTTCAGAACATAGAAGTGCAGTAAAGATCATGGGATGAGCACACATAAGATCACTTTAAAGGACTAAATTGTTACAATTCCCCCTTTTGATATGATTCTATCATGTCAACACAATAATAATAATAATAATAATAACCCAAACCCTACCCTAACAAATGAAATGACAAATAATATGGATAATATGATAAACCACTGGTTAAAGAAGTTATAACAAAAATGATGAAAGCGTGGATTTGGCGATCATTAGAAATAATGATAAGAAAAATGAGGATGCTAACCTAGTATTAATTCCCTATTAAATTGACTAAGTAGGTTTAGTGTGACTTAAGATTTGATAGCACCATGAAGGCAATCCCGTATGCAAAGGCAGCATGGAAGATGCCTCCTTTTGAGCCATCGGCGCCCTGACAAAGGACTATCCCGAACTGCCATGAGTGGATCCCAGACTGTCTGTACTGAGCTGTGCTACAGTTAAACAGGAAGAAGCAGTCCAACTGCGGTGGACAGCTGGTGTAGGACAGACATACTTTAGCACCTGGGCCTTCTGGTGTCAGTAACAGCAGAGGAGCTGCACCTTTAGTGGCCATGTAAGCCAAATAAATGGGGGAGGCCTGCTGCAGGACTTCGGTCCAACAATTGTTGCGTCCAGTAGAAAAACACTGCTTTGGCTGTAACTCTTAAAGGATATATGGCTGGTCATATGGTGATAAAAGTTGAAATTCCAAAATTATAGAAAGGAAAATACATTGAAAAATAAGATAATTAAGTGTCATTGTGTCCAGTAGCTTATATGTGAGCAATTATGTGTAAGCTGTTTTTCATTGCATTAACCAGCAGCAAGCAATTCTTCATTGCGCGAGCGTGTGGAAATAATATAATGTGGAGACAATAAAGCAATTGAGAAATGATTGGAATGATAAAACAATTCGAACAATAAACAACTGAAATAAAATATGTGAAATATTAAACGATTGAAATAATGAAACAGATCAAATAATACACAATAATAAAATAAGTAAAATGATCAAATGAAGGAAATCATTAAACAAGTCAAAACCATTACTTCATTTGAAGAGCATTAATTATAATACTGGAAAGGATTCTCTTTGTTCAGGAGATTTTGACTTCATCACTCAACTGATCACAATCAACGATCATCTACATTAAGAACACTATAAGTATCACGCCTCTACTTGTATGCAAAAACTGTATGTAAAAATGTGTTAACCATTAGCAAGTAACATGTGTATACAGGGGCCCAAGAGTAAAAACATCGGTCTTCTTTGTCTTTCATATCGGGTTCCGTTTCAGTCTCTTCCTCTCCAGGCTCAGAGAGGGAGACCATAGAAACCATCTCACCAGGATATTGTACTGTTTGATAAGGAGGTGGTGGTGGAAATTTATCATTAATGGCTGTAGTGATACACTTTAGACAGAGCTGCCTGATGCAAGGTATGCAGCAACAACCACATAGAGTGAAAACAGTCACTGCTGAAATCAGTGGGGTAAATACAGAACGATCTATCAAGCCAATTATTTAGTAGATTCTCAATCCCTGAGTGTTCTGCTTGTTCTTCAGACATTGTTTTAAAGGCAGAAAGAGCTCAGGTGATGGAGACATCTAGAGCAGTATTGTTTGGAATGAAAATACAACAATCCTGGGAAAATAAATCACACACACCACCTCTTTCAGCTAGAAGGAAATCGAGGACCATTCTGTTTTGATAAGTCATCAATGATGTAGCAGCCAATTGTTCATGTAGACTAGTTATGGCATCTCTGGTCATGTTATTTAGTCTTTGGATATTAAAAATAGGGATTCAAATCCTGTTACAATTTGATTAACCAAGTTATGTTCATCAGGTACACCTCTGGGGAGTCCAATTGCATCTATATAGGTCGGAGAGTTGGACTGCATTAGCCGAATCAGTGTAGACAGTTGCAGTCTTTGCTTTGTAAATTTTGCATGCTTCTGTTATCGCAACTAATTATGTGAGATGTTTTTTGTACTGCTTTCCCTATAGCTGCTACATATCTGAGACATGTAGGTTGTCCTATTTCCAAATTTTTCTAATTTAGAGCTATCCTGTCTGTTGATATCTTACTACTCTCCCCCATTTGAAAAAGAACGGCATTCACAAAACCGTTCTTTTCATCAATATCCAAATGAAAGGGCTCTGAGTAATTTGGTTTGGAGGGAGCAGGCTGTGGACACAGCAGTTTTAATGTCAACAAAAGCTCTGTCATTTGATGTTTTGGTGAGGGTGTGTGTGGAAAATCCCCCGAGCCCTGTCTCTCTCTACCTGTTTCCCTCTACCTGAATTGGAAATCCTCCACCACTCCTACCGCCTTCCCCTTTCTGGATGGGTGGAGCCCAGAGGCTATATAACAGCCAGGCCACATGCAGACCTCCTTTTCCCTCTGGAGCATGTGGATGCCTCAGCCTTCCTTTGAGCTGTTTGACTGAGTACATGATATGTGAGTTGCTTCAATTTGAATGCATTTAAATGACCTTAGTTGATTATACTTCAGTTTTCTGTGATGTTTATTTCTTGATTAGGTTTATGGTGATTATATTTGATGTTAAATAACCTTTTGTATTAATTGTGTAAATTAATTATGCAATTAGAAATTATGCCGAGTTACTCTTCTTTATGCCATTCCTTTGTTGTCAAATGAAACCAGATCAAACAACCTCATAATAAAAAATTCAAGTGGAACTTCCTGTATATACTCATCTGTCCTAACCGACATCCCATTTAGTTGAATTAAGTCCGTAAACCAGAGCATACCAGTCCTAAATATTGGACAAATATTCTACAGTGTGTTATCATTTGGCTGAGTACATTGTGTCTCTGGGGGAGTCAAGGGGCTCTATTTTCGACTCCGCCGCCAGCGCAGCAGTGGTATTTTCGAGTGGCTCAGGCAGGCGCACGGCGCATTTGGTATTTTGGTAGACCGAGGCATACAGAGGTGCGCCAGGATGGGCGTTGCGGCGCAGTAGGGGGAAGGTGTCGGCATAATCAGCCGGCACATTGGAATTTTCGACCATTTCGGTCTGCACTGGCGGCGTAAAAGTGCGCTGAAAGCTCGCCACCTCAGACCTGGTCGACCAATACGTCACAGTCAGGTTTCCACTGTATCTGGCATTTCACTGCGATCAATTATTAGCAACAGCCGCAATTCAATGCATCTATCTGAGTCAGCACATAGAGTCAGACCTAAATTTGTATATTTTGATCGGTATCTCATCTGACCACATCGAAAGCGCGTTCGGCACGCGTAATGGTCACTCAACCTGACCGAATGTACACAGGTGAAACAGGGATGTCTGGTGATCTGTGACTTAAATTGCCTGGTGACAAACGTGTATGCCACTTTCCCCGGGTCGGCACATGACTCGTTCATCTGGCGAATTCTAGCATCCCTACAGTCTTTCAGGGGGACACCGCGGTTCTGGATGGGTGGCTGCTAGGTGATAACGGCTATCCACTGAAAACGTGGTTGATGATGCCATATATCACACCGTCAACAAGACGGCAGCGTGGTTTTAACGGTGTTTTCAGCAGTGCTCGGTCAGTCATTGAACGCACACTGCGATCAATAACTACAGATGTAGCGGCCTCGAAATTCCCCTAATTTCATGCTGGGGCCCTGGCGGGTCCGTGACCGGTCCCTGCTCTGCAGTAGGCGGGTTCGTGACTGTAATGAGATCCCCCGCGATGACGTCATCGGCGCGGGGCCAACTCGTAATGCCCCTAAGCTCCATTTGCGGAAACTACCTGCACTCGCTCGATCAGTCCACCAGGAGGAGCAGTCATTATTACTGTGTCAGCTTTGCTGAGTCGTTCATTAGATCTGCACATGGCCTCCACTGCTGTAAGAAAAACTGCTTGTCTAGTAGAGCACCCTGTGCAGTTTTTTTAAATATAATTATGCTTAATCATCCACATTATAGTAGTGCTCGTTCACAAACTTCTTGGATCTGCTCATCTGCCCATCCTGCCTTTTCCTCCACATCTCTCTCCACCTTTGGAGAGGCTCCCAGCGCATCTCCGCGTGCCGAGTGATTTGTGCCCAGAAAATTAATCATGAATAACAGAAGTTGTGCGTCGCGTTTTTCTAGCATTCTGAACTGCTAAACAGTTAAATGTTTAATACTCTGCCTGATTCGCGGAGCCACTCTGCTTTTCAGTTGGTGGGTTTCCTGTTTGTAGCGTATTTTAGATTTGCGGGTCGCTATTTGATGTGGTGACCAGCAATACGCAGAGTCTTGTATGTGTGTGTACAGTATATTACTGGACAGAAATCATTTACAGTGCGCTGAAGAGGGAGGGACGGGAGGATGAAATGCCAATTTCAGCCTGTGATCTGTTAATGTCTTAAACAGCCTCATGGAAGTGATATTTTACAGTTCTACATATTTTAATCTAACGAAATTCGTTAAAACAAGTCACTTTGTGCTTTCAAAGCCATGTCATTGAGCTGAAAGGTTCCAGATTTCGTTCGCCTTCACGGGCAGCTGCGGAGCGCAGCAGACGGCTCGCACTGCGCACTGCAATGTTCAACATCATAGGCTTAATATACTGTAGTTAATTATCACTGATCTTTTTCATCACTCTGTCTGTGTGACTGCCTGTGTCCTCCTCTCTGTGTCTCTGTCTCTTTTTTCAGACTGTTCACGCAATGAATATAAACAGTAACTATTAAAAAAAAAGTTATAGTCGCGGGTAAACATAGTGCTCAGAAGCACACCAAGAATGCATTTTTTACGTCAGGCGTTGTGCACGCGTGTTTGATATTAATATTGTGCCACTGCACCTCAAGTTTTTTTTGGGAAACGGAAATGTTCAACATGACTTCATCATGTTAGACCAGGCAGACAGGTTCTTACTACAACATCAACTCTCCCTCCGCAGCCAGCGAGCCTCATCCCCCGCAGGACACCTACATTCAATCATGAATAATCCTAATGGGCCAATCAGACCAATGAAAAAAAACAATGTTGTGGGGCATAAAGGGCCAATGGGCCGATGTAGATGGGCCAATCTTCTTGTTTTTATTGGCCAATCAGTTAACACACACACATGAAAACGGCCAATAAACAGTGAAATCAGTATCATAAGTATTTCTCAGATGATGATTTCTGTATCTATCTAATCCGTGGCATGCAATATTTCACCCCAATTTTGGATAAAGTATAAATCCAATTGTTTCATTGTTTCAGCTGTCGTGGCCAAATCTCCTGTTAACTTATTAAGCTCTTCCACACAGTGTGACATCTATTTTAATTATTAGAGAGCTGCTCTAATGGCCACTGATAGACAGTCCATTCTATTCTATAAACTGTTGGTGGTTTGTGAACTTCACTGCATTTGTGCATTTGAAGCGATTAACTCCCGGCACATTTCAGAGCTGAGTAAACCTGTAGTTTCACTGACACATCGCGCATCATCACCACAGGCGTCATGATGTTCTCCTGTCTGTCACTCTGTCAGGCATGTGTAGTGTCGAGCCGGCCGCGTTGTTGGCTGAAAAGTCATTATTTGCATTACAGTGCATCCTTTGTTCTAACTCAATGGATGGTCGCCAGCCAAACAGGCTCCCAGCCCCCACTGTCCCACAGACTAGCTATGGCCAGTAAAATAGGTGGAGGGCTCAGGGGAGCGCGTACCCCCAGTAATTAAAAATCAATTTGTGCCACAGATATTAATATTGTGTCGCTGGCTACTTTATAGACTTCACTAAATGTTTCCATTACACTTAATTACATATTACATTATGGATAAGCCAACTTTCCCACCTCCCTCATGCATCAAAATGTATATTATCAGTCCGACCAGGAAATCTTGCGATCGCAAAAATTAGCGCATATTCAACCAATACTAATATGACTGTCTACTGGCCGCTTCCTGGTCTATTTTTGCCGAGAGCCGCGCGCCTGTTGCGGAAAACATTGGCGAGCCCTGGAATCTCCAGATGACCACTCTGTTCCTGTGGCTCTGTCTCTGTTCCAGCGCATGTAAAGTAAAATTAGGTCATCATTTTTGTTGATAATTATCAAAAGCAAACTCTATGTAAACAGATGGAGCCTGTTTATTCTTGGAGTCACAGGCTGTTTTGTAAAGCTACTTCACTTTTATGACTCAGGAATGATTTTGTAGCTTTTTTTTTGAAGAAGAAGAAGATAATATGCAGCAAAGGGCTGAAAGACAGAATTGAACCCGTAGCCGCTGCAGAGAACTTCATACATGGGGCGGACGCTCTACCAACTGCGCCAAATGTCCGCCACATGATTTCGTAATTTTGAGCTGATGCTTCTCATTCTCAAGTTAAAACTGTTTTTTTTTTTTAAGATGGGAACTGAATCTTTTCGACTGGTTCTGTAATGTGAAGTATGCTTATTATCATATAGGAAGTGATTATATACAACTTTTTTACACGAGTTTGTTTTTTTTGATCGCAACAATCACAAAAACATTCATACAGTATATTGTAAGAGAAAAACTTTGGACTGGAGAATTTCCTGTTTGCAAATTGAAAATATGCATTAAAACAGGCTGATGAAACACACATTTATGACTTTTTTAAGACTTTGTGCGAGAAATATTTTTCTAAGTTGATTTAAATAATCAACGTAAAATAGTTGAGTAACTGTGACTGCCTAACTACAAATAAGCCTACTAAAGCAGATGAATGTAGTGGAGTAAAAATCTTTGCCCTTGAGATGTGTTCCTGTGAGGGACACGCCATCTCCTGGTGACACGAATGAAGAGGCGTGTTTATAGTGGATTCTGGGCACACCCCCAAGAGGAGGGGGGGGACTGGTAGCTGGCTGGCAGCCGGCTGGGAGCCAGCTGGGAGCTGGATGGCCTCTGGCTTGGAGGGGAATTTCGAGGCTGCTGCATCTGTAGTAACAGCGACGATTCAATGCAGCTGTCTGAGTCAGCACATACAGTCAGACCTATATTTTGTTCAGTATCTCATCTGACGACATCGCAAGCGCGTTCGGCACGCGTAATGGTCACTCACCCTGACCGAATGTAGACAGGTGAAACAGGGATGTGAACTAATCGGTTTACATCGCTGTGCCAACCAGAAACAGCCGTGGCATCCTACAGAGCATATATACTGCATCTATCTCAGAGTACTCGAGAGACAGAAAGAGACAGACACATGGAAAAACGTAAGTGATGATCGTTGTCCGCTATTACCCACATGATTTCATTCCAAATACAAATGTAATCATTGTAATGCTTAACGTTATCTACAAAGATGGAGTACATCATTGCTTTGAGGAGGATGAGGAGGAGGAGGAGGAGGAGGAGGAGGATTTAGGAGGATTTTTTGTTGCAGTGCTCCTTACAAGAATAGAATTAGAATAAAATTAGAAAGAAAATAGAGAGAACTATATACATAAAAAGCAAATATAAAAACAAAATATTTATATTGAGTATATATATATGTCAGGAGACATGAGTGACGTCAGTCTCCTGGAAACTTGCCATGCGCCTGGCCAGCGGTGTTCTTAAAGGTGAGGCGAGGAGCTGCTGTGATTGGTGAAGATTTGACTCGGCTGTGCCAAACCCACTCCACGCCTTCTCCCCTCCCTCTTTCCAAGTTGCGCCACTGGGTGGGACTGAAATGAGAAGGAGGTGGAGATGCGCCGGTGGCGCAGCTCACGAAAATACCAAAGTCTGTGCCGCCACGCCCCATCGGGGATATATATATATATATATATATATATCTCCATATATACTGTATATATCCCATACCGGGGGAAATTTAGTTGTTACAGCCAGTAAGTTACAAAAAGTAATAAATAGGAATAAATGGAATGGAATAAATATAATAAATAGATAGAAGTATACAAGATACAGAATAGAAATATCAACAATGTAAATGTACATTTGTGCATTGTACATTGAGTAAATGCCAAAGAATCCTACTGCCATAAAAGTACTGTTGCCAGTCGACTGAGAAAACTAACTATTGACATGACATGTGTTGCATTGCACTTGGGAAATACTATTGCACCTGAGAAAATACTATTTCACTTGAGAAATGCTAGGTCTATGTATATACACAATAAAAAATAAGTTGCCAATACGGATAATAAATAGTTATTGCACAGTTGAGAGAAATATACAACTTAGAAATTGCGCCACGGGAAATGGATAAATGTGAGCAGGTATTAGCATTGATAACAGTAGTCCAAATCAAAAGTGGGTTTATGATGTAGAATTGAGAGAGATAGTGTCAACACAGTGCTACATGACATAATGCTGGAGTTAAACATTCTGACAGATGTAGGAATAAAGGACAGTAGCGTTCTTTCTTACAGACTGGATGCAGTCACAAGGGATGCTGTTTCATTTTTTTCCATTCATTTTCATTCATTTCCATATTCTTGGAAGTGTAACTGTTAGGATTTTCTACACTTTTTTTTCTCAGTAACCCACATAAACATGCTTTAGTGACACAGGAAGCAGTAAGACCCACTCCACTCAGTAGAGATGGATTCAGCTTGAAACCAATTGCAATGCATTAGATCTAACTAAAGCAGAATATTACTCCAGCTCTATTGTGTGGAGTACAAAGGAAACCTGAGCTGAGCAGTAGGGTTTACATGCTGAAAGAGAGAAAGAGTTAAGCAAAGCAACCAAGCTGATGACATCAGGGAATGATGCCCATGGCAGTTTAGCCCTTGGCTCCAAGGCACCTGGCAGGGGAGCCCCTAATAAAGCAGGTCTATTAAAATGCTCCTCCCTCCCAGAGGAATCACAGAGTTTACCAGAACGGAGCTCTGGATGGGACCACTCATTAAACACTTAGACCACACTGCACTGGTCCTGGGTACTGGAGTTTAGGGTTCCCACCAAAACCCAGCAGTAGGGGCTTACCCATCCCACCAACCATACCATGCACTCCTCAACATGCCCAGCACACATTTTGACATATATGGTTATATATATCTCTCAACTCCTATGCATTTTTATCCAGGTTTCAAGCTCCTACAAATTCAAGCACAAATAGATCTAGATAGAGATAGTTGAGTGCATTGCATTGCCCAAAATCACAAAAGTAACTCAAAAGATTCAGAAAAAGTTAACCTCCAAAACAAAAACAAAACCCTTCAGGGAAAAAATAAAAACCTCAGGAAGAGCAACATCCCTCTTATCGATGAATAGACATTCTTTATTTTTCAAGTTTGAAATCTACAAAATCTATTGGAAATACTTGTCTCTCTAGTCAATCTGAACCCTCCTCCTACCTTGTATTTGTTTGTCACATGCCTGTGTGCGTGCAGGGTAAAATGGGAGTGAATCACTCTGTGCCTGTCCATCTTCGTCCTTGCAGCTGTGTATACATCCTGTAATGCTTTTTAATAAAAGGAGAGGTGCATAGCTGTGCACACATGACCTGTGTGCATGTCTGAACTTACAGTTGGTTTTATTTAACTCTTGAGCCAGTCTGAAGAGAGGCTGTTACCTGACAGATACACCAGTCTTTTAAAGATGGACAACCTCTGTCACTACTGACATCACAAGTGCAGGCCATTGTGTGTGCAACTGCTACTGCTATTATGACATCCACTGTCACTGTTACTGTGATTGCATGTCTCTCTCTCTCTCTCTCTCTCTCTCCACCCTGCATGAATTGTGTTTAGGAAACAGAGAGAACAGGAAAGGCAGGGCCGACAGGGAAGAATAGAGGGTATCCTCCGAGGGGTCCTTCCTTTTTCCCTCCAGGATAGAGGGGATGAGAACTTCAGAAATAGTGGGGGATTGGTAAATCACACCACATGTCCAGTACACATGTACTTGTGTACTGTGGTGACAATCGTGCATGCAATCTGCAAATGTAAAATGCATGTTTTGTCAAGAGGGAGGAAGTGTAGGATTTTAGTTTTCAGGTACTGTCACATTTTCTTTACCCAAACAAATATGAAATTAATGGGCTTTGCTTTTACAGTTAGCACTTGTCTACTTAGTGGCTGGAAATGCTTCCCAAGCGAGGGAAAAAACACCCTGGTAAATCAATCTGACAGAGATAGAGAGAATTCAACCTTGAAAAATTATCTCCTGATGTCTTTTCATAGAAAATCATATTCTTCTATAATTTGTAATGTCAACCTCTTCCATTATTGGTGACTATTTGTTTTGTTTGTTTTATCTAAGGTGCCACCAGGGACTTCGGCTCAGCTTTGACAAGGATGTGCATGCAACACCGCAGCATTGAGGCAAAATTACGCCACTTCACCAAGTAAGTGTCCTCCCTAGTGCAATTTTGTCTTTTCTTTTGCCTTAGGGGTATTATTGTGTTCCCAGGTCCCAGCGTCACTGCTGACCTTTCTCTCATTCTGCCACTCGTCACTGGATGTTTTTGTGCCATGGAAATAAATGTATTTGTTATGCTCCTCATTATCTCACTCTCTCTTTTCATGTTGTGTCTCCTTGTCGCTGTAGTGCTCTCATGGAAGGCCTGGTTATGCCACTCCAGGGCAGGATAGAGGAATGGAAGAAGACAGCTACTCAGCTGGACAAAGACCATGCCAAAGGTCAAAAACCAGGAAATACAAACTATAAAAACTTGTTTGTGAGCACTGTATATTGGTCAGATATCTATACGTGTTTGGTTTTGCCTCTCTCTCAACAGAATACAAGCGGTCTCACCAGGAAATCAAAAAAAAATCATTAGATACCGTAAAACTCCAGAAAAAAGCAAGAAAAGGTGAGGAAAACTGTCCCCAGATACCGGAACCTGTTAATTTATTAAGCCTTGGATAAAACACCTCACACAACTCTATTGAGATTTTAAGACTGATATGATGTCTGCTTGGCTGCAGGTCCCTGGTGTGCACCAGTGATTCAGTCTGAGCTTACCACATCAAGAGTGTAATATCAAAAATGTCAACTCAGTCACATCAAAGTGCCTGCCATAATTTTAGCTTTGGATAATTTGCCAGCTTGTCAGCTATACTTGCATTAGCCCCTGCTTATAGGTGAAATTAAACTCATATTTCCTGTTTTCATACAGGGCTTACCGTACCAGTGGTACGGGCTTGTCACATGCAATGTGCCTTGACGTGATACAGCTAACACAGAATATCCTTCTGTCTCTCCTCTTGCTGCCTTTTCCTGCAACCCCCTCCTCTATTTCTTTCTGGATATGTTCCCTGGCTGTAGAGCTTCTAGGTATGTCTGCTGAGCTCTGCCCTGTTTGAAAACTTCCTGAGATAGTCATCATAATCATCTTTGGATCACTGCCAGTTGAAGAAAACCATGTGCATTTTTTTCATTCAGCATTTTTGGTGGTTAAATGATTGAAATGTTTGACATTGTGGGAAATGCTTATTTGCATTCTTAATGAGAGTTAGGGGAGACAATTTATACCACAGTTCATGCCAGCAGAAAGTTAGATTATTAGATTAGCAGAAAGGCTGGAAACAGGGGTAACAGTTAACCTAGCTCTATCCAAAGGAATCAGAATCCACCTACCAGCTTCTCTCAAGTTCACTAATTAACAAAATCTCTTTTGCTTAATCTACAAAGAAATAAAACTGTTTGTGCCCCAGTTTCCAGGCTTCATGCTATGCAAAGATGAGCAGCTGCCAGTGGTAGCTTTATTTATGGTGTTTTCTTGTCTAACTCTCAGCAAGAAAGTGAACAAATGTCCAATCCCATGATGTTGAACTATTCCTCACCTCAAACCTCAAATGATGCACTCATTGTCAATATTCTAATATTAAAGAATGCAAGTAATACATGTACATTTAAGTGAATAGGTGAAGGTCATAGCGGGAAAAGCACAGGTGTTGCTAATAACATTAGAAATGGCTCTTTCTATTCCAATCTCTCAGTAAGTCACTTCAGTGTGACATTGGGCCAGTATGCACAATACCAGGACACTGAGACTAAAGCAGCTGAATGTAATTCAGCCATCATTAGTTTTATTTACACCTGGAAAAATGAGCACAGAAAAATGGCACATACTCTATATTTGTCTCACATGTGTTTGCTCACTGTACTTGCCTTGCATCAAGATCATTTGAAAGACCTCTTTCAAATGTAGTCCTTACATTTTCCAAATGCTTTTTTAATAGAGCAAGAATTTGTTTGGCAACTTATCAATCTTTCATTCGTCTGAGTAATAATAGCTTCTGTGTCATGAGCTGTCATTTGGCTCCATGATGACAGCTTAGTGCCAGCCATCCATCCATCCATTTTCTCCCCCTTATCCGGGGCTGGGTCGCAGGGGGAGCAGTCTGTGCAGGGACGCCCAGACTTCCCTCTCCCTGGACACTTCCCCCAGCTCTTCTGGGGGGATCCCGAGGCGTTCCCAGGCCAGCCGAGTGACATAGTCAACCCAGCGTGTCCTGGGTCTTCCCCGGGGCCTCCTCCCGGTGGGACATGTCTGGAACACCTCCCTTGGGAGGCATACAGGGGGTATCCGATAGAGATGCCCGAGCTACCTCAGCTGACTCCTCTCGATGTGGAGGAGCAGCGACTGTACTCTGAGCTCCTCCCGGGTGACAGAGCTCCTCACCCTATCTCTAAGGGAGCGCCCCGCCACCTTGTGGAGGAAACTCATTTCAGCCGCTTGTATCCGGGACCTCGTTCTTTCCGGTCATGACCCAAAGTTCATGACCATAGGTGAGGGTAGGAACGTAGATTGACTGGTAAATCGAGAGCTTCGCCTTTCGGCACAGCTCCTTCGTCACCACGACAGACCGGTACAGCGACCGCATTACTGCAGCCGCTGCACCGATCCGCCTGTCAATCTCACGCTCCATCCTTCCCTCACTCATGAACAGGATACCATATTCCAGTCGAGAACCATGGCCTCGGACTTGGAGGTGCTGACTCTCATCCCAGCTGCTTCACACTCGGCTGCGAACCGCCCCAGTGCATGCTGAAGGTCCTGGCTCAAGGGAGCCAACAAGACAACATCATCCGCAAAAAGCAGAGATGAAATCTGGCGGCTCCCAAACTGAACCCCCTCCGGCCCCTGGCTGCACCTACAAATTCTATCTATAAAAATGATGAACAGAACCGGTGACAAAGGGCAGCCCTGCCGGAGTCCAACATGCACCGGGGACAGGTCCAACAGACCCTCACGGCACGTTTGGGTCTGCCAAGTCTGTCCCGCTTCCTCCCCTGCCAGCGAATCCAACTCCCCACCAGGTGGTGATCAGTTGACAGCTCAGCCCCTCTCTTTACCCGAGCGTCCAAGACATACCGCCGAAGGTCAGATAATACAACTACAAAGTCAATCATTGACCTCCGGCCTAGGGTGTCCTGGTGCCACGTGCACTGATGGACACCCTTATTCTTGAACATGGTGTTCGTTATGGACAAACTGTGACTAGCACAGAAATCCAATAACAGAACACCACTCGGCTTCAGATCGGGGAGGCCGTTCCTCCCAGTCACACCCCTCCAGGTACCACTGTCGCTACCCATGTGAGCATTGAAGTCCCCCAGCAGAACAATGGAGTCCCCGGTTGGAGCACTTTTCAGTACCCCTCCCAGGGACTCCAAGAAGGCCGGGTACTCTGCACTGCTGTTCGGCCCATAGGCCGAAACAACAGTGAGAGACCTATCCCCGACCTGAAGGCGCAGGGAAGCGACCCTCTCGCTCAGCAGGGAGAACTCCAACACATGGCGGCTGAGCTGGGGGGCTATAAGCAAGCCCACACCAGCTTGCTGCCTCTCACCGCGGGCAACTCCAGAGTAGAAGAGAGTCCAACCTCTCTCAAGGAGTTGGGTTCCAGAGCCCAGACTGTGCGTGGAGGTGAGCCCGACTATCTCTAGCCAGTACCGCTCAACCTCCCGCACTAGCTCAAGCTCTTTCCCCCACAGTGAGGTGACATTCCATGTCCCCATAGCCAGAGTCGTTGTCCAGGGTTTGGGTCGTCGGGGCCCCCGCCCACAACTGCCACCCATATCACATAGCACCGGCCCCTTCTGATCCTTCCTGCGGGTGGTTGGCCTACGGGAAGGCGGGGCCACGTCGCTCCTTCGGGTTGTGCCTGGCCAAGTCCCGTGGGCAAAGACTCGGCCACCAGGCGTTCGCCTGTGAGCCCCAACCCCAGGCCTGGCTCCAGGGTGGGGCCCCGGTGACGCCAATCTGGGCGACGTTCGCTGCCTTGATTTTTTCTCTTTCATAAGGGGCTTTTGAACTGCTCTTAGTCTGACCCATCACCTAGAACCTGTTTGCCTTGGGAGACCCTACCAGGGGCATTAAGCCCCGGACAACATAGCCTCTAGGATCATTCGGGTGCTCAAACTCCTCCACCACAATAAGGTGTTGGTTCAAGTAGGAGGACAGCTTAGTGTTTGAAGTATTATTATTTAGCAAACTTTTCATTTAATCATGCCTTATGATTAGCCAACTTAGTGTTAGGACAGGGTTGTTGCCCACCTCAGGGGCACCTGGGCCCGTAGTAAACAAGCTGTATGTAAAACAAAGAGGAGGAAACCTTTGCTTGTGTTCTGCTCACCTTCTGGATTTATCCTCCTTTTGATTACTGTAATTTTCCATAGTTCAACATGTCATTTTAACCAACAATATTAATATACAATCTTACAATCACTAACTTTAGCACTCATTTTACTCCACACAGTCACAAATTCCTCCCATTTATATATCTTACAAACTCTGTAACAAACACATGCAGAAACATGGTTTAACAAAACTGAAATCTATGCACCTGCACTCAATACATACTCAGATCAGTATCAATTTTTGCTTGTGTTCTGCTCAAATGCAGGAGTTATTCTGCAGTGCTTGCCTCCAAGCCAGGTTTTATAATCAGTACAATGAAACTGGCATTTAAATCACTGTTTAAGACAATGAAATGAAAGAAATATATTGGGGGGTCGAGGAAAAGAGAACTTGGCATGTCGGTGGTCATCTTCATTGCATCTTTTCATTCTTTTGCATTCCTTCATCTACTGTGTCATGTAGTGCCATTGTGGTATGCAGTAACTCTTTCTGTTTGCTTTCATGTGTCTAATCGCATCCATATCAGGACCTACAAGTCATTACCAGTTGCTTTACACCAGCTTATGATTGATGAGATGCTTTCAGTTTGTTGAAGCAGCACAGCAATTTTACCAGTGTCACGTCCTCAATTATTGCCCCTCAAATTTGCAATACCTTTTCATTCCTCCCAATCTCTTGTTTATGTTCACTCAACCCCCTTCACCTCTATTCCTTCACTCCATCCTCCCTCCCCTTGTATGTGTCTCTGCTCCCCTTGTTTTGCCTTGCATAGGTCGGGGTAACCTGCGTCCCCAGCTGGACAGTGCCATGCAGGATGTTAACGACTTGTGCCTGCTGATGGAGGAGACAGAGAAGCAGGCAGTGTGCAGAGCCCTCCTGGAAGAGAGAGGACGTTACTGTACATTCATTAACATGCTGCAGCCTGTGTTGGTGAGGAACATTTAGCCTTTGTTACACCTACAACTTGTAGAAAATAAGTGTAAATAGCACTGATGTAAAAATCCTGATCCATCCTGTTTTTCCCTCCAGAATGTAGAGATTGCCATGCTGGGAGAGATAACACATTTACAGGCCATTGTTGATGACCTCACTATGCTGACTGAAGACCCACACAAGCTGCCACCAGCCAGTGAGCAGGTAACAGAAGTGTAATACTACTCATGCCAATACCAGTGGAGATAGTCAGACTGTTTAGATCACAATGACATATATTTTGTCTTATTACAGTCCAAGGCTGTTAAGCGGTAAGTGTGGTGATCTTCTATATTCATCTCATTATTAACAAAAATACCAAAACCCTGAAAGTAAATGATCCCTACAATGAACAGCTGTTTAAGCTGTTTCATGACATTTGTTGGCAGCAGCAAAAAATAATAGAATATCAGAAAATAGTGTACAGTGACGTAAGTGCTACAGTGTTGTCTGATGCTTTTGTGGTAATTTTAAGAGTTTGGATGGTGTGACATGATGTTCATCTTTGGCTGAAAATTTCTGTTACACATCTCTTTTTTTCTCCTTTCCTGTCACTGTTTGAATACAACATGACTAAATGGACTAATGTCGAAACAAATTTATCCTCTCATATTTACGTCAGCACAGCTTAGGAAATAACTTTTGTGGGTGTGGGCAATAGCAAAACAAGTTGTAATCAGCTGTAATTTATTAAAATGTATCCAAACTATTGCCTGTCTTTTTTTTCAATATCTCTTGTAAAAGCAATGTTGCCCACTTCTATTGTTGCCACTGTATCATCACCATTTGTTTGTGTGATGTCGCAGGTGATCCGGGACCTGAAAGGCTCTGACTGTATCTGGCCATACCAGACCCCTCCTTCCTCCCCCAGCAGCACTGGCTCCAGGAAGAGCAGTATGTGCAGGTACCCTATATGCATGTATGTGTTCGTCATACAATAAGACGCAATGTGTTTCATGTGCCTGGGTGACGTATTTGTGTCAATGCTGGATTTTAGTCATGCTGGATCTGAGCAAACGTGCACATTGTGGTTTTCAACCAATTTATTCATACAATTGTAAAGGATTGAACAATTAAAGGTTTTCAAAACATAGCTTTCTATAGTTAATTTGTATTTTATATATTTTTGTCTATCGTTGATTTTGTTATTTGGGTTTTTTTTACGGTCTAATTTGTTCTACTTGTTCTGTTTTTTACCTATCCTTTTTATTCTGCTGTTGTAACAATTGAATTTCCCCAGTGGGAAAATAATAAAGTATCATCTTATTTTGAGTAGGTGTCCCTCAGTCAGCATGTAGTACATGGCATATCTCTGCACCATCTCAGCTATTGTTCCTGGCCGATTTCCACTTCTCAAGCTTACTTGAGCTAGTCCCTGTTCCTGAGCAGCTGCAACTTGACGGTCTGTCGCCGTGGTGGCCGGCTAGATTCTCTCAAAGCAATTCTGTGGGGAAGAAGAGCGTGCTGGGTCCATGATTGGCAAGACTGTACTGTTACGCAGTTTTAGGACCCAAGTGCAGCGCTAACAGAACACAGAAATCTTTGTGAGTTTGTGCTGTGGCTCACTGGGTGCTTGGTGTGGAGCAGACTGCATATCCAGGAAATGTTTGTTGAGCCAGACAACAAACAGTTCCACTGACTCTTGTGTTTAACATGGGCAAGGCAAGAGATGTAGTCAGAGACGGAAGGCAGAGGTAATTACCAGGGGTGCGGAGAACAGGTGAGGTCAAAACCGTGAGATCAATCCAAATGATAATGCTGAGGAGTCTTGCATGAAGGAGAAGAGTGCAGACTGAGCAGGTGAACAGATGGGAGGGTGGAAGGGGTGGGAGGGAGAGTGGCAGCAGGTAAGAAGCTGATGAGTGTGACAGTGTGACCTCTGTCCCACTCTAGGGAATGCAATATGTCAGGAATACCTTGAGTGGCACAAATGTTCCCTTGCATTTAAGGATGAATTGATTCGATTTTGGCCATCAAAGGACACTGAAGATTAGGGCTCCTCAACTACATTCACAATTTTTATAAGCAGACACTGTGGGGGCTGGATTTTCAAATGAATGCATTTATTGAGGCCTGATTAGTCTATTATTGTTTAATATTTCCACTGTCTTGTAAAACGTATGTTATTTTTATAAGCCTATGTCAGTGTAAACAGACTCTTAAAAAAACATAAAAAAATCCATAATGATAATTAGATACTTACGTTGAAAACTCTCTCACACCTCAGCCAAGAAAGCCGAGACAGTCAGCGCTCAATACAAACCCACAGTTTAACGACCAAGGAATGAGTCCTTATCTCAACAAAAAACAGTTTGAAGCATTTGAAGCGTGCATTCTCTAGATTAATTAATATTCCACAAGCTGGATGGAAAGCTTTGGCCGGTCGAATGTGACCCTCAGGCCGCAAGTTGATAATTACTGCTATAAATAGTAGCCACAGTCACCATACAAAACACATCTTAGGCCATAACTGACAAATTTGTACACTAATTATGATTATTATTATTTCACAAAAATAACTCAGGAACCGAAGGGGAGATTGTGACCAGATTTCACATTTGGTTGAATACTGAATTGGTGAACTAATCTTGTTTGTCCACCTTGACACTGCGGTGATGGTATAGATCTTCTGTGCTGCCAGGTTGAAGATGTGTGAAGCATCCAAGTTTTAGAATTTGCAGCTTCTTTGCAGCAACATTTATGTTGGCATTAATTTTGCTGATATTGCGCTTCAAGTGATTGTTGTTGCACTATTTTACAAAGTTCTGTATCAGTCCTCTGTGCTCCTCTGTAAAAAATAGTCTGCAAGTGAAGACATCATGTTTTTGACTGGAAATTATTCACTGGAATTGTACATGTCCACATAGTGATAGCTTATGTTTTGCCAATAAACACACTTAATTAAAATCCTTAAAGTCCTCACTATGTATGCTATTTTTTTAGGACAGACATGGATGTAAACTGTGGCTTAATACTAGTTTTCGTGGATATAGACAAGGAGATTCATATCTAAACTGAAAATTCTACATGAAATAAAAACAACTGACTAATCACATCTTGGGAGTATGACCATGGCAGCTATGGCATTTCATGTTAAAAGAGTTTGTAACCGCTCACTGCAAGGATGTTACTATTAACTGCACATCTAGTTACATTTGTGATTGAGAATTCTCAAAACAGCTGACAGACAATCACAAAATACACTATATTGCCAAAAATATTCACTCACCCATCCAAATAATTGAAATCAGGTGTTCCAAACACTTCCATGGCCACATGTGTATAAAATCAAGCACCAAGGCTGCAGAATGTTTCTACAAACATTTGTGAAAGAATGGGTCACTCTCAGGAGCTCAATGAATTCCAGCATGGTACTGTGATAGGATGCCACCCGTGCAACAAGTCCAGTCATGAAATTTTCTTGCTCCTAAATATTCCACAGTCAACTGTCAGTGGTATTATAACAAAGTAGAAGTGATTAGGAACAACAGCAACTTAGCCAGGAAGTGGTAGGCCACGTAAAATGACAGAGCAGGGTCAGCGGATACTGAGGCGCATAGTATGCAGAAGTCGCCAACTTTGCAGAGTCAATCGCTACAGACCTCCAAACTTCATGTGGCCTTCAGATTAGCTCAAGAACAGTGCATAGAGAGCTTCATGGAATAGGTTTCCATGGCCGAGCAGCTGCATACAAGTCATACATCACCAAGTGCAATGCAAAGTATTGGATGCAGTGGTGTAAAGACAGCACAACTGGACTCTAGAGCAGTGGAGATGCATTTTCTGGAGTGACGATTCACACTTCACCATCTGGCAATCTGATGGACGAGTTTGGGTTTGGCAGTTGCCAGGAGACTGGTACTTGTCTGACTGCATTGTGCCAAGTGAAAAGTTTGGTGGAGGGGGGATTATGATGTGGGGTTGTTTTTCAGGAGCTGGGCTTGGCCCCTTAGTTCCAATGAAAGGAACAGTTTGGGGATGGCCCCTTCCTGTTCCAACATGACTGTGCACCAGTGCAAAAAGCAAGGTCCATAAAGACATGGATGAGAGAGTTTGGTGTGGATGAACTTGACTGGCCTGCACAGAGTCCTGACCTCAACCGAGTAACACCTTTGGGATGAATTAGAGCCGAGACTGAGAGCCAGGCTTTCCCGTCCAACATCTTCTGCGTTTCTGGAAGAATGGTCAAAAATTCCCATAAACACACTCATAGGGCTCTATTTTTGACTCCGCCACCGGCACGGTGGTATTTTCGAGCGGCGCAGGCAGGCGCACGGCGTATTTGGTATTTTGGTAGACCGAGGCGTACAGAGGTGCGCCAGGATGGGCGTTGCGGCGCAGTAGGGGGGAGGTGTCGGCATAATGACCATTTCGGTCTGCGCCAGCGGCGCAAAAGTGCGCTGAAAGCTCGCCACCTCAGACCTGGTCAACCCTGTGTGCTGGCGGCGCAAGTGGATTTTCGTAAACTGAGTCGTGCGCTCACGTCACCAACACCTCACAGTCAGGTTTCCACAGTGTCTGGCATTTCACTGCGATCAATTATTAGCAACAGCCGCAATTCAATGCAACTATCTGAGTCAGCACATACAGTCAGACCTAAATTTGTATATTTTGATCGGTATCTCATCTGACCACATCAAAAGCGCGTTCGGCACGCGTAATGGTCACTCAACCTGACTGAATGTACACAGGTGAAACAGGGATGTCTGATGATCTGTGACTCAAATTGCCTGGTGACAAACGTGTATGCCACTTTCCCCGGGTCGGCACATGACTTGTTCGTCCTGGCGAATTCTAGCATCCCTACAGTCTTTTAGGGGGACACCCCTCTGGATGGGTGGCTGCTAGGTGATAACGGCTATCCACTGAAAACGTGATGATGCCGTATATCACACCGTCAATAAGACGGCAGCGTGGTTTTAATGGTGTTTTCAGCAGTGCTCGCTCAGTCATCGAACGCACACTGCGATCAATAATTAGCAACAGCGACGATTCAATGCAACTATCTGAGTCAGCACATACAGTCAGACCTAAATTTATATATTTTGATCAGTATCTCATCTGACGACATCGCAAGCGCGTTCGGCACGCGTAATTGTCACAAACAGGGATGCAAACTAAACGGTTAACGTCGCTGTGCCAACTAGAAACAGCCGTGGCATCCTACAGAGCATATATACTGCATCCATCTCAGAGCACTCGAGAGACAGAGAGAGACAGACACATGAAAAAACTCAAGTGATGATCGTTGTCCGCTGTTACCCACATCATTTCATTCCAAATACAAATGTAATCATAGTAATGCTTAACGTTATCTACAAAGATGGAGTACATCATTGCTTTGAGGAGGAGGAGGAGGAGGAGGAGGAGTGTCCTCGAAAATAGTCGAAAATAGAGCCCATAAACCTTATGGAAAGCCTTCCCAGAAGAGTTGAAGCTGTTCTAGCTGCAAAGGGTGGACCGACGTCATATTAAACCCTATGGATTAAGAATGAGATGTTGCTTAAGTTCATATGCAAGTCAAAGCAGGTGAGCCAATACTTTTGGCAATATAGTGTATGTGCAGTCAACAATAGTGTCTCTCTTGCTGGCTACCAGTAGTGTAAAAAGTCCTGAGAGCTTTTACTTTAGTAAAAGTCACAATACCCCAGTGTAGAAATACTCTGTTACAAGTAAAAATCCTGTGTTCAAAATTTTATTTCAGTGAAAGTATACTGTCAAAATATATTTACAGTAAACAAAAAAAGTAACACACTGTGCAGAATTGTCCATTTCAGAATAATATATTTCATTTAATTCTAATTATTGATTTATTTCAATCAGGAGATAAGTGAATGAATGTAAAGATAACTGTTTATTATGACGGATGACATGTGATGATTAAGCCTTAATCGAAAGCCTTGGGCACTTCATAACAGCATTAAAACTAACGCAGGGAGAGAGGTTCATATTTAAAAGGCAGCAGGGATGTGATAAGCTAACGGTGAAGGTGTGTAGCTGTGCTACTGGGTGGATGTGAACAGCTGATATTGGAAGACAGACACAGACAAAGACAGCAAAGAAATTATAAGTGAGCATCTGTGACTTGAGTGAATGCAGAATGGTATGAGAAGTATGCTACAAGCCTAAGCATGCAAAAGAATAGTCTTCCTGATTGAACTTTCACCAGAGCTTCATTAATACATACATCACTTTAATGTTGCAACTGGTAAAGGTGCCGCTGTTTGTTAAAATTTGTATACTGCTGCGTAGCTTGTGAATTTCATCCCGGGGAATCATCTTATCTTATCCATACTATTACTTAACTTTATTGATTATTGTAGAAAAGGCCCCAAAGTTGGTGTTTGTTCATGTTCACATTTTGTTTCATGATGGGATATTCATGTTCAGTTAGAGCCCCCTGCTGGCTGTATTGTATATAGCACCTCATTCAGTTGGTAGAAGCAGCGCGTCAGTCACAGTGGAAAAGAGGGCGAGTGTGATCGTCGGAGTGTGTGCCGTCGAGTCTGTGCGTGAATGAGATATGTAAGTATCTGTATGTGCGTTGTGGGAGTGTTGGATGTGTGTGGCTGCGTGGACGTCTGTGTTAGTCGTGTTTGTGTGTATTCGCGGCTCGTAATGAAGACGCTGTATGCTAATTAGCTATGTGCTGGTCGAGGGGGGCGTAAGCCGTATGCTAGCGCTAGTCGCTAACGTTACAATATGTTATGTTACGTTGTTAGCTTAGTGGCGTGCTGTGTGAGCATGCTGAGTGATACTGTATGCTGGTTATGTTCATAGTGATTGTTTGGTTGTTTATGTATACTATCCATGCTTATGGCTGTACTTTAATTCTTATTTGATGTTCTTTGTCATAGAAACCACAGAACTATAAGGAATAAACGGGTCAGCCCAATCAAGCTGCCTCTTTATTAATAACTCTGAGTATAGTGGCCAAAGTGGTGTTCTGGCCAACACACCGACATGGATTCAGTGATATTCAGTGATATATTTTGTATTATTTATCTGAATCTGATAAGTAATTTAAATGATCAAATAGTAAGTATAAGTAAAAAATTGCCTCTGAAATGTAGTGGGATAGAAATATAAAAAATGGCAGAAAATTTAACTATTCAAGTAAAGTAAAGGTATCTCAAAGTTCTACTAAAGTACAGCACTTGAATAAATGTACTTATTTATTTTGCACCACTGCCGGCTGTCACACAGGGGACTCTTTTGTGAAAGGCTGTATTTCATAGCTGCTGTCAGTGAACCTGTCAATGGTCAGGCCCCCAGTCTAATGGGACAGTTGATTGTATTTGAAGTTTTAAGCCACGGGCCTACATGACAATCTAAATCTACCACCTAATGTTTAACTTTCAATCATTTATTCATGCACCTTGGAAGGTACCACGCAGGATGTCTTCCAAGATGCCGCGACTCTGGAAGACATCCTGCGTGGTACCTGTGCCAAAGACCCCACATCCCAAGGACCCTAGCTGCTACAGGCCGGTGGCACTAACATCGCACCTCATGAAGGCCCATGAGCGGCTGGTCCTTGCCCACCTGCACACCCTGGTGAGCTCGTCCATGGACCCACTGTAGTTCGCGTACCAGCCTGGCATCGGAGTGGACGATGCCCTCATCTTCCTCCTCCATCGAGCCCTGGCTCACCTGGAGTTGCCAGGGAGCTCTGTTCGGGTCCTTTTCCTGGATCTTAGCAGTGCTTTCAACACCATCAGGCCAGCCATCCTGAGGAACAAGCTGGAGCTTTCAGGAGTGGACCAACACCTCACATGCTGGACAGTGGACTACCTTTCCAACCAACTGCCCACAGTATGTGAGGACATGGGACTGTGTGTCAGGGACTGTCCTCTGCAGTGTAATCTGTGCACCTGGGCAATAACCTGTGCAATATTTTGGTACATTTTCTTAGGATGTTGTTGTTTCTCTTTCTCTTTCTATTTTGCCCGTTTGTATATACTATGTTAATTGCACGCACTTGTTGTCTTTTTGAATATTCTATTCACTTATTGATGCTGCTGTGAAATTTGGAATTTCCCCTCGAGGGATGAATAAAGGAATATTGAATTGAATTGAATTGAATTGAATTGAATTGAATTGAATTGAATTGAATTGAATTGAATCAAAACACAAGCTTTTCTTAATGCTTAACATAAAGAAATATCAAACCTGGTTACTATTTTAAGTTTGATATGCATAATGCAAAATTATGACTGACATATTATCGCAAGCGGCATGGTGGGGCAGCAGGTAGTGCACGTGCCTCACAGCAAGAAGGTTGCCAGTTCGATTCCCGGACGGGGCCTTTCTGTGTGAAGTTTGCATATTCTTCCCGTGCATGCGTGGGTTCTCTCCAGGTACCCTGGCTTCCTCCCACAGACCAAAAACATGCTCATTAGGTTAATTGGTGACTCTGAAATTGCCCCTAGGTGAATGCTTGTTTGTCTTGTCTGTTGCCCTGCGATCGATTGGCGACTGGTCCAGGGTGTACCCGGCCTCTCGCCCATTGACAGCTGGGATAGGCTCCAGCCCCCCCGCAACCCCAAAAGGGATAGGCAGTAAAGAAAATGGATGGATGGATATTATTGCAAGTGTATTCTCCTCTCAGCTGGACAATGCTGAAATACCACTTAGTGATTTCAGTGATGAAAAATTAATTCAGTTTCGAGAAACCAAAGATTGAAAATTATCATTTATTATGTGTTTTTCATTTAAGCAGTAAATGCAGACATGAAAGGGGAGTGTAAATTACAATGTAAATAAATGTATTTCACTTTTTTCCTTGTGTGATTTGTTTTCAATGAAGCATTGTAACTCTTCCATATATATTGAGTTATATACTGATGTGATATCCTGTCAACAGTCTCCTCCAGATGCCCTCAGCAGGAGCCCATCGGCTAAGCATCGTCTCCTCCCATGACTCAGGCTTCATGTCCCAGGACACAAACACCCACTCTAAGCCCCCGTCACCCATGCCCTCTGATGTCACCAGCCAGGTAGGTGTCATAACACTAAAGTTTGTTCTTTGATAAGGAATAAATGAGTTTTATTGGAGTAGCTGCCATTCAGGAACAGTCATTCACTAATCAGGAGGTTGTTGGTCTGATCCCTTGCACCTGCAGTCTACATGTCGAAGATACTGAACCCCAAGTTGCTCTTGTTAGCTTTCCACTGGTGTGTGAATGGTTATCGCTGCTGATGAGCAGGTGGCATATTGCATATTAGCCTTTGCCACCATTGTATAAATGTGTGTGGCTTGTGATGTAAAGCACTTTTAGTTGTTAGTGCCACCAGAAAGACAAGAAAAGTGCTGTATAATTGTAGTCATTTTACCAAATGCCTTTCATCTTACTGCAGGAGACTTTTTAGCATCACCTTCAGCCTAGTTTGCATGTCAGATATAGACCTATATTCTCAGTCTGAGTGTCAGCTTAGCTGGAGTTCTCCATTTTTGCTGCAATAGAGCTTTATCAGTTGCAAATGTTGAATTTTTATCCCACTGGACTGACAGTTATTCAGGTTCTCTTGGTCTGAACATAGTTCAGTATAGGAGAACACAGCACACCAATTATTGGCTGCAAATTAGACACCTTTGAGGAGGCTGTGGAGAGGAGGACACTGGACAGAATGTTATCTATCATAGATAACCCTGAACATACTCTTCACCACCTTGTGGACAGACAGTGGAGTTCCTTCTCTAATAGACTGCTCCAGCTCCGCTGTCACAAGGACCACTTCAGGAAATCATTCCAGCCACAAGCCACCACACTATACAACAGTAATTTAAACAGCTAATCTTCACCAACTGGCTGCATGATGAAACACCAATGGAAGGTTAGACGAAAAGGGAAAAATGAGCAGAGGAAAATCAGATGGGATGGGGAAGAGTTGAGAAAATGATTTATATTTAATCCTTTCAGGAATTAAAAGAACAGGCACTTTACATGATGGCATCCAGAGCCCATATGGGAAGCTAATTTCTTCCATTCGTCAGAAACAGAATGTCAGATTTGATGTTGAAATAATGGGGCTTGGTCAGACATCAACTTATCTGGCTCTGTCAATGGAACATATTGAACTGACTTTCCACTCAGTTTGTGATGGCTTTTGTAAACTTAACAATGAATGATCACTTTAACGTTCATTACACATTGAGGCAGTCAGAGTCCCCCTTTAATTTAGCACCTAGACAGTAGTCTTGCTTAGTGCAGCGACTGTATAGAGTATGAGTGTGTATTTATGGTTTATGGTAGTATCATTTAACAACTACATTGGACAACCAGCTGTTCATTAAACCCGACCTTATTTTATTTCCACATTTAGTTCTTTCATGAAACTGCTTCTTTTTCTTTTTTCAGTTTGAGAGAAATGAATCTGTAACAACAGTCACCAAAGACTATTTTCTTCTTCCCAATATGAATTATACTGAGGAAAAGTTGTTTTTAGTTGAGAAGTTTGAGCCTTGAGTATAGATGCCTTATCAGCAACAGTGGGTGCATTTCTTCAAATGGACTGCACACTCTTTTAGTTAGCATATTGAATTGCCCAAGCATTTTATAAGTCTGAGGGCGGCACGGTGGCACAGCAGGTATTGTGCGTGCCTCACAGCAAGAGGGCCGCTCCTCAATCCCCATGTCGGGCAGGACCTTTCAGTGTGAAGTTTGCATGTTCTTCCCTTGCATGCTTGGGTTCTCTCCGGGTACTCCAGCTTCCTCCCACAGACCAAAAACATGCTCATTAGGTTAATTGGTGACTAAAAATTGCCCGTAGGTGTGAGTGTGAGTGTGAGTGTGAATGGTTGTGTCTCTGTATATGTTGCCCTGCGATCAGCTGGCGTCTGGTTCAGGGTGTACCCCGCCTCTCGCCCAATGACAGCTGGGATAGGCTCCAGCCCCCACACAACCCCGAAAGGGATAGTTGGGTATAGACAATGGATGGATGGATCTTCACCAACCTCACAAACTCCAATAGTTCAATGTTTATATATTATTTGCACTACTGCAATATTGCACATTACTGTTTATTGTTTACATTAATTTATCACTTACAACTTGCGCATATTTTTTCTGGTATATACTTTATAGCTCTCTCTCTTTCTCTCTAAGAATGGCTGTCATCCTTTGTTTATATACTTAGTTATATTGCATTATAATTATATATTACAAAATATATAATACTCTTAATGTAATGTGTATTGTGATATATAACTATACACTTAGTTATACTTAGTTATATTTTTTTTGTTATTCGTGTTTCTATATTTAGTTATAGCTTTACCAATTGCTATTATTCTATGTTTATATAGCTTTCTTCTCATCCTTATTCTTTATTTTATATATTTTATGTTTATGTGTATGTTTAACGTGCTGCTGCAACAAAAATAATTAAATTATTTTTTTTTTCAATAAATTATTTTTCAGGCTACTTTATTTTCAGTCCATGCTATGCTGTATGAGATGAAAATACCTCCTTCCTCCTAAAGTTCATCAACACTTTTCTACAACGCTCACCCTCTTCGTATGCACCTCTCATCTCTCACACCTGTAACTCTCTCCATTTTCTCTTTTTTCTACTTCACATAACCTTTACCAGAAATCAACAAGTTCAGCCTCGTCTGAGGCTTCAGAAACCTGCCAGCCTGTCAGCGAGAGCAACTGTCCTACAGTGGTTAGTATTGCATGCATCTTACTACTTTATTGGGTGCACACAAACTCACACACACACACACACACACACACACACACACACACACACACACACACACACACACACACACACACACACACACACACACAGTGTGCTGTGCATCATTGTTATGTATAGTTTAAAGAGGCCTGTGGGCTCTACTTCATAACTGCAGTGGACTATTCATGGGTGTTGAGCACTCTTACTCAGACTTGTCTGTCTGGTCTACAGTTTGTCTCATGCTCATACCTTTCGCCCTGCTTTCTCGTACACTGGCACCATCAGGCATCTCTCTGTCATACTTCCTGCATCCCCCACTTTTAACCACTCTCCCGGATCCAACAACCCCTCACCCACATTATCTCTTTAAAACTGTGTTGCTTCTTTACATTTTTCTATCATCAAGCTGTTTTCCAGTCTTCCTTTGCAAAGATGCAGTAAATTGAGACGACTCACTTAAGGTCACTTAACATAACCTTACGTAATCTGCTCATATCTACATCAGCATCTAACCAGTTCATGAGCCAGATCAGCGGGCTGCCATGTT
Organism: Chaetodon trifascialis; assembly: GCF_039877785.1. Classification (NCBI taxonomy): domain Eukaryota; kingdom Metazoa; phylum Chordata; class Actinopteri; order Chaetodontiformes; family Chaetodontidae; genus Chaetodon; species Chaetodon trifascialis. Next base: position 690,323 of record NC_092065.1, on the reverse strand, counting down.
TAACTGACTGCAGGACTGTTGCATGGTAAAAGCTAGAGCTATAAACAATTGGAAGACAGTCGATTTTTTTCCTTTTGCTGCTGCAGGACTGGGCCAAAGTGAGTGCCAGTGAGCCATTGTTGGCCGGCACTCTGCAGCATAGGGGGGAATCTGCGGATGAGAAGATGAGAGAACCTGAAGCTCTGCCCAATCCATTGGGGTATTCTGGGATGCGACCAAATGATCCCCACCGAGTGAGAATAGGCCTAGCAAAAATCACACCCAAGGTAAGTATAAAAATGTAAATCTAAGTATATTTACATTTATAAATATATGTAGCTTTATATTGCTTGAAGAAGTTTTGTGTTCTCAATTGCATATGTAAATGTGTGCTTATCTTTTTGTATTTCCTTCTTCCCTGTATCTGTGTGTGTGTGTGTGTGTGTGTGTGTGTGTGTGTGTGTGTGTGTGTGTGTGTGTGTGTGTGTGTGTGTGTGTGTGTGTGTGTGTGTGTGTGTGTTATGTGCACACACACACACAGCTCTCTCCAGTAGCCAGTACTCTAGCTATGGTTCTGACCAGAGGCTTGAGTATGGAGCAGCAGAAGAGTAGCAGAGACTCTCTTGAGTACTCCAGCTGCTACAGCACCCAGATCAACACCCCCTCCCACTCTGAGGACACCATACCCTCACAAGGTAACTCAACGAATTTCTGAGCTTCCCTGCTGTTTTTCGATGGAATTTTGATGGGAATATCGTGTTTATTGGAAAATGCAATTGGATTACTGTAATTATATTTTTATGTAATAAAGCTCAACATAACTCTTCAAATCAGTGTTGTTTTCGGTATAATAAATTCTCATGACTCACTGTCACTTCTAGGTTCTGATTGTGAGTGGTACTCTCTCAGTGGGGATGCTGACAGTGAAGGACAGGCAGACTTTGGGAAGTCCTCGTCCATCTCACGACACAGTAACGTTGCTCAGAGCTACCACCACATGATTCAAACCAAGAGGCCTGCCAGCACAGCAGGCCTTCCTGCAGGTAAGACTTTGCAAGGAACTCCTAACGGCGCAGGAGGAAGCAGCTTTGGAGCAATCACATCAGGGACAGCCACCATTCGCCGGACAGCATCCTCAAAAACTGGAGTGAGACGCACACTGTCCACATCTGGTCCCATTCCCATCCGGCCTCCCATTGTTCCAGTTAAGACCCCCATATTGCCAGATTCTCTGGGGTGTGTCAGCCTGTCCCATCATCGAGTGGAGAGTGAGGAGTTTCTGTACGGTGATGACGCACTTTGTAATGACTACATGAGGGCCTCTCCAAAGCGGATTAGCCTCCCTGACACAGCTTGGGGCTGTAGAGGAGGAGGGCCAGACAGGACTGTTTATACCCAGCAGAACCCCAGCATGGCTGGCCACAGTGCTGAGGAGGACCTTCTGCTCGCTGCCAACCGTCACAGCCTGGTTAAGAAGATAGGAGAGCTGGCAGCCTGCGCCCATGCCCTCGGTGAGGGTCAGTTCTCCTTCCAAAGCTTACTGCCAGATGCAGATACAGCTGTGTGTGTGCCCCAGGAGCCATCCTCTTCAGGCAAGGAGGACATTGATATGCTGGTGTCAATACGCCGGGGGGTGAAGCTCCGCAAAACAGTGACTGATGACAGGTCGGCTCCCAGGATTCTACGGTAGCTGGGGGAGAAGACTGCGAAGAAGCAGCTGTAGTGCTGTTAATTACAAATTAATTCTCTGTAGTTAAATATATCAGCTTTCATGTCATACATGAACTGAGGTACAAGTAACAAAGAGGATGTAATGTGAATGAAGGCCAACTGAAGAGTTATGACCATGGACAATGTCAAATCATTTCATTTCATGTATGTATTGCATATGTACAAATTAATCCAGATTTTGTTTGTTTTTTATTTTTGTTTTTGGTATGATCTTCATTGTTGTGGGCTTTGTGGCTGTGCATCTCTACTCCCTGTGTGACCATTTGTTTCAGCCAAGTTTGTCCGTTTAGACCCAGTGATGAAGATGTCACTGCTGTAGGGACCTAATGCTGTGTCTTTTTTCTTGCTCTTATGATTGCTGTAGTATTATACATTTTTTAAGTAACACAGTTGTGTTTCTTATCATTGCTGTAATGTATTACTGTTTTGTTTCATAAGCTTAACAGCAGCTGTGCAAGTCATGTAAAATAGGAGTGATATTGTACTCTGCAATTAAATGGCTTCTATTGTTAAATGGCTTAATTGTCTTTGTCAGAAAATGTAGTGTCTTTATTAAAAAGTAGAAAATTCTTCATCCATCTTGTCAGGAATGCAATCAGGAACAGTCCATTATTCCTGACCTGCAGTGCACTTTGCTGTTGTTGCAGTAGTTATTACCATATGTATCCGCATTGATTAATTGAATAGTATATTTCCAAAATGTAAAGTGGGCTTCAACTATAACTAACTTGAAAATGTGTAATTTACTGGAATTTTATTTCCTCAAGAGCTTTCTCTACTTTAGAGTTTATACTGCAGTTAAACAATCAGTATTTTATGATTTGTCCAGTACAGTAATCTTTATTTTCAGCAGTCTATGTGCTATAATTATTATTATTTTTTTTTAATTTTTACAATTTATTTTAAACTTTAACTGTATGTATATTTTTCACAGAAATTTTATGCTTATTCCATTGTAACCTTGCCCTATTTATAACACTGCAGTCCTCTAAAACAACACATAGGGGTGCCAGAGTGACAGCCAAGCTAACACACTGGCCCAAAACAAGCAGTAATGGAGGACATCAGTGACACTACAGCTTCAGTAAAGTTATGTGACAGGCTGGAAAGATGAATGACGAGGGATAAAGCAGAGCCGAAGATTGCAAATTCACTTTACACCAGTGAAACACTGAAAACATAATCATGTTCAATTCAATTTGAACTTTAGTTATATAGTGCTAAATCACAATAAAAGTTGTGTCAGTACACTTTTCATACAGAGCAGGTCAGGATCATATTCATTAATCTACAGATACCCGACAAATGATGAACCCCATGACGGTGAAAAACTATTGTTTCAAATGCGTGACATCAAATGACCAAAATATAGCTTACATAGACTGTTGAGACTATGTTTCCAGCCAAATGGAGACCACCATGTGAGTAGAATGTACAAAAAATGTAGACTTTTTTTTCTTTCTTTTTCATTTTTAAATAAATGAGCTTTTAGAACATGTTCTGAGGCAGGCAATGTGAAAATGATGTTCCTCTGAGCTAGTTTAAATTCTCCTCATGCTTGAAATGATTGGTCCTGCTGGAAAACAACCACTTGCTGCATATAGAGGCTTTCCCCCCAGTACAACAGTGAACCACAAGGGACCTCTATTGGAAGATACTACTGTATCATACATGGATATAAAGTCAATTTCGAGCTGGTTTAATAAAGAGGCTACTTGTCTAGGACATTGTAGCTGCTACAGGAGATGTTGCCAAACAGCATTTCATTGTACCCCTTGCAATGACAATAAAGTTTCTTCTTCTACCTAATAGTGTTGCTTGATAAAAATGTGTAGTGGGGTTCATTGAATAAGAAAGAATGGAAGAATGAAGCAGACTTTAGAGTGTTTTTAAGGCAAATGTGAATATAATTGATCTAATTTAATTTGTCATCACTGAGTTCTCACTGATTTGCAAAGAAAATGGAGGCCAAATAGACTTGCTTCTTTATTGATCCCAATTTAGGAAAATTCTTTTATTTATAGGAATAGGACCAGATAGGGTAGACAGTTGTAACCAGTGGTCTAACCATGTATAATGGTCAAGCTCCCCTCCTGTGGAATTATCTTCCAGTCTTTGTCAGAGAGGCAGACACTGTCTGTACATTTAAGAGTAGGCTAAAAACTTTCCTTTTTGATAAATCTTATATTAAGGGCTGGCTCAGGCTTGCTTTGGACCAGCCCTTAGTTATGCTGCTTTAGGATTAGTCGGGGGACTTCCAATGATACACCGAGCTCCTCTCTCTTTCTCTCCCTTTCCACCTGCATGCTTTCATGTCCTGCCAAGGCATGTCACTAATTATGCTTCTTCTTCTTCCCAGAGTCTTTGTGCTTTGTTGTCTCGCTGGTTCCCATGGATAGAGGTTGAATCTGGATTGTGGATTATAGCTACGTGTCCTGACATGGCCGTGCCTGAAATCCACTGTGCTACTAATATTAATCATACTTCCATTATTATTACATTCATAGTACTCTATTCCATCTGTTGCAAATCCCCCTACCTGCCTGGGTTTCTGAGGGGGCGGGCCCTGGCCTCCACCTATCAGGCCACAACTGAACTGTTAAAAGGCCTGAATCAGGCCTGCTCAGCCTCTTCCTTTGTTTGCTGCAGCAGGGCCAACACATGGTGCTGCCTCTCATCTCCTCTCCAGCTGACTGAATAGTCGATGCATTATTTGAGTAAGTTATGATTTGTCATAGTTATTGTTACTTTATTGATTTGCTCAGTTATGTTTGATTGGATCTATTTAGAAACTTTGTACTGTTTGTTTTATTTGTTTCTAGTCATTCAATCATCGTTCAGTTAACTGCCTGTGGTAATGAAGACAATAAACTGTTGAACAGCTCTCATCTCTGGTCCTCATGCTTTAACGGGTGTGCCAGTGCAGAAGCATGTAAGAGTAGTCCTGCAACCACCGCACAGAATTCAAGTTTTTATATGGTCCTTCGAGCCGGAATGCTTAGGCACTGGGTATGGACCTGAGAGAGCAGCATGTTGAAGAGGGACCCAGGCGTACCATACGTCACAGGAATACACCCTCATATCTTCAAGATTATGAGCATTACCATCCCCCTCACCCCCCTGAAGCCTCTCACCCCCCTGACGCTTCTCACCCTCCTCCCTCCGCTCAAGAAAATGTTCATGTGGCTGAGCTTTTGAGTCACAGACCACTTTGCCCAGCCACAACACAGGACCAAATTGGAGAAATCAGAGATATGGTAATGCAACTTCTGAGAAGGCAAGATTCATTAGAGAGGCAGCAAGGCTCCTACCATTCTTATCCCTCGAGTGAATGTGAAACAGATTGGGAGGACAATAGGCCTCCAAACATCCAATCAAAGCAAACCCAAGCACGTGCACATAGCGCATGTCTATTGATGCACCAGCGAGATGATGGTTTCGTGCCCAACCTCCCTGCCAAGGTGTATTCTGATTTGGGGATACAGCCAAAACCTCCCTCCCTCCAGTTGTCCTCAGTAACCCCCCTACTACAAGTGCCACCAGAACAACCTGTCGTCCAGGCTCCACCTCTTCCGTCCCAGGTACCCCAAGCCTCCCAAGTAGCCCCCCCCTTCCCTCCAGGTACCTCCAACTCTTCCTCCAGAACTCCATGGGCCCCCTCCTCAGCCTCAGGTGCCTCCAGCTCCTCCTCATGTGCCCCCTCCTCAGCCTCAGGTGCCTCCAGCTCCTCCAAGGTGGTCAGCTCCCATAATACAGCCCCAGTATGTTCATAACCCTAATCAATCCTACCAATATTACGGTAATCCCCTTCCCTTGTTATGGCCACCCGCTCCAATCTATAATCCACAAGCATATGCAGCTCCTTCCCTGGGGTACAAGTCACGTGTTGAGGGACCCACCTTCCCTAACTTTAATAGAGAAGACCCTCATGAATACACAATGCCTAAGATGGCCCTGACCAACCTCCTACCACCCTGGGAAATTGAAATATACAAGTATCATATCCTCTTAGATCACCTGAAACTACCCTCCGCTCGACACATTGCACTGGCCTATGCTCATGACCCACAACCCTACACCAAGTCCCTTGCTGCTCTAGACTTACAGTTTGGTCAACCACACCATTTAGCTTTACAAGAGATATCATCTGTAATAAACCTCCCAAAAATCCAAGCTGGTTATTCTAAAGCTTTCCATAAATTTGCTGTTAGAGTCCAATCTCTAGTGGGTATGTTGCAGGCTATGGGGCAGAGTGAGGGAGCAGCTGAGTTGGCCTGTTCCCCTCATGTCCAACAACTCCTTAGTAAGCTGCCAAACGACTCAGTGGCCAATTTCATTCCTTACACTCATTCAGTCCGGCCAGGAACCCACTACACCTTGTTGGACTTTGCTCAGTGGCTTCAGGGTGAAGCAGAATGTCAGTCTGTGGCCGCTCAAGTCAGGCATCTGAATCCTGAACCTTCTACTCAAACCAGAAGACCAGCATCAAGACCCATCCCTACAACAGCTACTATACTACATGGGGCTAACTCAAACCCCAACCGCTCCTCACCTGTAGGGAACATGAAACCGAAAATGTGTCTATACTGCAACTCACCCGACCATTCAATAATCAGATGCCAACAGTTGAAATATCTGAGAGCAGAGGAGGTAAAGGCCTGGATTAAGGATGGAAAGAGGTGCTGGAGGTGTGCAGGATCCCACTTAGCAATAAATTGCAATTTGAAAAAACCATGTCCCCTTTGCAACGGGAAACATCTGAGTGTTCTCCACTAGGCAAACCAAAGAGTGACAGATTCCAAGGTCCTCTATCTGAACCCTCAGTCCAGCTCTCCCAAAGTTCTGCTAAAAGTGGTCAGAGTAATCCTACGACATAAACACCACACCTTGGACACTTATGCCATATTGGACGATGGCTCCCAGCGCACAATGCCAGCAGCCAGAAAACAGCTGGGACTTGAGGGGCCAACAGAACATCTGATGGTGCGTACAATCAGGCAGAAAACCGAAGCCCTGGATGGATCCTCGGTTGACTTTGAGATATCACCATCCTTTAATCCTTAGAAGAAGTTCCTCATTAAAGATGCATTCACTTCTGATAAGTTGTCCCTTGTAGGCCAGAGCTATCCAGTGGATAAGCTCCAGAAACACTACAGCCACCTTCAGGGCCTCCCCCTACACACATTCTCTGAAGGACAGCCACTCCTCCTGATAGGTGCAGATAATTCTCACCTCATAACCCCAACAAAGAAAGTCCGTTTCGGTCCTCCGGGAGCACCATCAGCCCTCAACACTCAACTGGGTTGGATACTTCAAGGGCCAACGTTTCTCCACGAGCCCCCAAAAGCCATCCAGCCTCTTTTCACCTTGACTGGACCCCCCTATGCGGAACTCAGTCGTCAGGTAGAAAAACTATGGCAAACTGATGTACTCCCTTTTAAGAATGAGAAACTCATCACCAGATCTAAACAGGACAAGGAGGCCATGAAGCTGCTGGATACCAAAACTATTAGAGTGAATGCTGATGGGATCGAACATTATGCAACACCTCTCCTCCGAGTCAATGATAGCCCACACTTTCAAGCCCCTCAAGAGTCTGTAATGCCCCTCTTGCACCGAACTGACAAAAAACCCTGAGCTGGCTCAAACATACACTAGAGAGATTGACAAACTGGTGCTAGCCGGTTACATAGCCAAACTATCTACTGAGCAAATATCTGAATCATTAGAGTGGTACATCCCCCACCACATTGTTGAACACAATGGAAAACCTTGTATAGTTTTCAACTGTTCATTCTCCTACCAAGGCCAGGCTTTAAATGACCACCTCCTCCCAGGACCAATACTCGGTTCATCACTGTTAAGTGTGTTGCTCCGTTTCCGACAACATAAAGTGGCCATTAGTGGGGACATTAAGTCAATGTTTCACCAAATAAGACTCCTTCCCAAAGACAGGCCATTGCTGAGATTTCTGTGGCATGACCTGACCCGAAAGGCACCCCCCAATGTGTATGACTGGCAAGTGCTCCCATTTGGTACCACCTGCAGCCCCTGCTGTGCCATCTATGCCCTTCAGAAACATGCCCAAACCTATCAGGAGCACTGCCCAGATGCTGCAGCTGCAGTCCTTCAATCCTTTTATGTGGACAATTGTTTGCATTCCCTCCCTTGTCCAAGAGAGGCCAAAGAACTAGTCATTAAGTTGAGAAATATGCTGTCAACTGGTGGCTTTGACCTTAGGCAGTGGTCTAGTAACATTCTGTCTGTTATAGACCACTTACCCCCTGAGGCCCAGGCTGGCAGCACAGAACGCTGGCTGAACCAAGACAAACTGGATCCCACGGAGGGTACTCTTGGATTAAGTTGGCATTGTTCATCAGACACTTTAGGTTACAAACACAGACCAGTAGTATATAACGCCTTAACTATGAGGAATGTATATAAAGTGCTTGCCACTCAGTATGATCTAACTGGGTACATAATCCCTTTTACCACCTGAGCCAAAATCCTCCTCCAACAGCTCTGGATGAGAAAAAGAGAATGGGATGACCCCATACCCCAGGAGAACTTCAGCAAGCATGGATGGAATGGGAACATGAGCTCTCTGGCCTGGCCAACGTTCAGTACCCAAGATGGTATGAGCATAATATTGCCTGTTCTGTGAAGCAAAGAGAATTGCATATATTCTGTGATGCCTCTGAAAGGGCTTATGGCTCTGTCACCTACTTGAAGATGGAGGATGAGGAGGGAGTGACCCATGTTTCCTTTGTAATGGCCAGATCCAGAGTAGCCCCCAAAAAACAGCTCACCATCCCTCGCCTTGAACTGTCTGCAGCTCTGACAGGAGCTCAGCTGGCCCACCTACTCAAGAGTGAATTAACAACCCCCATTGACAAGACCATGCTCTGGTCTGATTCCACTGTAGTCCTAACTTGGTTACAGTCAGAGTCATGTAGATACAAAGTGTTTGTTGCCAATCGTGTCACCGAAATTTTAGAACTAACATCTCCTGATCAATGGCACTATGTTGAAACCAGTCAAAATCCTGCTGATGGTATCACAAGAGGCAAAAGGTTATTGGACATGACAGTACCTTGCAGATGGAACAGAGGGCCTGACTTCCTGTTTTTGCCAACTGAGCAATGGCCTGTTCTAACACCCCACACCCCTGATCCAGTCCCTGTCCTACATAAGCCCCTATTTTGTGGCCTTACGCAGATCATCATCATTCAAAGCTACTCAATCCCAGTCAGTTCAAGTCCTGGCAAGACCTGGCAAGATGGGCAGCCCATCAAACCCTCCAGAATCCCACCAACCAGAACCCCACTGGGAGTCTATCACTCACCACCGCTGAGGTTGAAATTCTTCTCCTTTCACAAGCCCAGTCAGAGAGCTTCCCTGATGATTTTCAGGCATTGAAGTCAGGGAGAGACCTTCCCAACAATAGTCGCCCCGCCTCCCATTCTCCCCAGTTTGAGCACAACTATAACATTATCAGAGTGGGAGGTCGACTCAGACAAGCAGAAGACCTGGAACCAGGAGCAATGCATCCTATTGTCCTTGATCCCAAGCATCCAGTGACTTATCTGATAATAAAAGATTACGACACCCGCTTACTTCATCCTGGCCCTAGCAGAGTATACGCAGAGATCGGACGTTCCTATTCGATTCTTCGTGGCCGACAAGCCATCAAGCCACCCACCCAGAGCCTGGTTCAGCTTGAGGTTTCTGCCTGTTAAAAGGAAGTTTTTCCTCGCCACTGTCGCCAAGTGCTTGCTCGTGGGGGAATTGTTGGGTCTCTGGTCTGTACCAGCTCTATATGGAAAGTGTCCAGAGACAAATTCTGTTGTGATTTGGCAATATAGCTATATAAATACAATTGAATTGAATGAAAAAATGAAATGGAGCTGGAGGTGTCTTTTGTTTTGTTTTGTCACCTTTAATCATAAAGATGCCGCAAGATTGCAGAGAAATGTATAGTTGGCTCTGGATGTTATGCTTATGCTTTTAGATAAGGACCCAAGGCAGCGGAGACAAAGCACAAGAACTAAGGGAGCTGTTTATCCATCCATCCTTCCATTTTCTATCCCGCGTATCCCTTTCGGGGTTGTGGGGGGTGCTGGAGCCTATCCCAGCCGTCAACGGGTGAGAGGCGGGGTACACCCTGGACCGGTTGCCAGTCGATGGCAGGGCACAAACACACAACCATTGTGTGTTGCCCTAGGGGCAATTTTACAGTCACCAACTTACCTAATGAGCATGTTTTCCTGTGGGAGGAAGCCAGAGTGCCCAGAGAAAACCCACGCATGCACGGGAAGAACATGCAAACTTCACACAAGAAGGCCCGACCCAGGAATCGAACTGGCAACCTTCTTGCTGTGAGGCACGCGCACTACTTGCTGCGCCACCGTGCAGCCCTGGAGCTGTTTAAAGACAGTTTAATTCAATGTTTTTGGTAACAAAGTAAAAAAAGAACCAAATGTCTTAAACACAAGGAGCCCCGTAACAAAAAGGCAAACTAAAGCTCTGAGCATGCGGGTAGGCAAATAATACAGGTGAGGGCAGAACCAGGAGATCAAATCAGAGAAGAGTGCTGGAGAGTCTTGCATTACACAGAGAACAATCTGGCAATGGAGCTTCTCCCACATGCCACTTAAATGGAGAGGGAATGATAAGCTGAAACGTTCCAGGTACGCTGCATGCCTTGCTGCCCAACCTGGCCATATCTCCACTGCTTCACTGGAGGAAGACACTCAAACCAAAGATTATCCTACAAGGCATCAAAACAATGCAGCCAACCCTGCTTCCTAACACTGCATGGCCTTAATATTAGTGATAGTCTCCCAAATGTGTCCCACTTAATCCTCTCAGTCTCACAAATAGCACATTATTGAATTTATTGAGTCCAGGGTGTACCCCGCCTCTCGCCCCTTGACGGCTGGGATAGGCTCCAGCACCCCCCACAACCCTGAAAGGGATATGTGGTATAGAAAATGGATGGATGGATGGCTCTTTGGAGATTTTGGGGTAGGTTTTCCATAAATGTCCACAAATGAATGGAAACCAGAGAGCTTAGTACTTAGTTACCCATTTTAATTGTCCTGTTATGCGTTATTAAACCTGTCTGTGTCAGCCAATTATATCATTGCCTTCTGCTTAACAGTCTATTTTAAAGACACTTTTTACTCTGTGGCATAACCTGCCTACTAATGTTGGTTCCAAGTCCTCTTAACACCACCTTTAAACATTTCCTGTTTTTTATTTATTTATTTTTTTAACCCAGATTTTCCAGAGGGAATAACAGACAACCTGCAATTTACAGAACATGCAAGTTACATTATAGCACCTCCAACCCCCCAATCCCACTATCTCTGGTCTCTGATGAGAACAGAAGCAAAGGTAGAATGCTTTAAATACTACAAGGCTACAACCTTTCCCTTCAGAAGCTACGTCTGCCTCTTTTTGAATGAAGGGAATTATTCATTAAGTGTGCAGCTTTCTTATGTTGGCTGTTTTCTTCAGTGTGACTTTTTTCTATACTGCCCCACAGGTTTCAGTTATTTGTTTGTAGAAGAGGGATGATGAGAAAACTTTCAGAAAATACCATTTGCACTGAACATAGATTCATGAGACCCAGTGGTGAAGGACAGCATGGCTTTCTTGTCCTTGAAGACACCTAGGCTGTATCACTTCTCTTGTGAGAATACATAGCCCAGTGTGAGCACCCGGTCAATCCAGCCCTTTAAGATTGCAGGAACAGTGAACCAGTGCATAGAGAACTTAAAGATAATGAGGTCTGCCTCAGTGAATTTGCGTTTTCATTATTGTTTGTCATTACAGCTTGTTGTTCTTATGTATGTTGGCATTTTGTCTCAGTAGATAACTGCTGCAACCTTCAAGTAAACTCTCCCTGACACTGGCCTGCATGGGCCCTTGTGATTGAATTAGCTTTTGCAACAGCTTTCTCATATTCAGGCAGTCACAGTGAGACAGGATTTGATTTGCATTAATGAAGCACTTAAGAAGTTTAAAGATAAATTGCAGAGCAGAACAAAAAGCACAGGGTCCTCTCCGACAGTATCTGTTTAAGACATCACAGTTTCACCTCAACAGACAATTCCAGTGATGTAGCTTGAGGTCATTTACCATGAGCAGAGTCTCTGTCATTTTGGTCTGAGGTTATTTTTGTGCACATAATTCTAAATACATACCCTGCCTCAGTTGAAAGATTGTACCTGCACCCGCAAGTTTGGCAGTTCTCACCTGTGCATAGTGACACAGCTACATAAAAGAATAAAGGTTTATCTCTTATACGAGCTTGGTGCTCTGTCTGCAGGCTGTGATTCAAAATTGTCTGGGTCTCTCATTGCCAGTTACCAGAATTATTGTCTGAAAACCTGTAAAGCCTGTAAAGTTTAGAATAGAATTTAAAATTCTCCTCCTTACTTACAAAGCCATAAATGGCCAGGCACCTTCTTATCTTAAAGAGCTCATAGTGCCTTATTACCCCACTTGAACACTGCGTTCCCAGAATGCAGGTCTACTCATGGTACCTAAAGTCTCCAAAAGCAGAAAAGGAGCCAGAGCATTTAGCTATCAAGCTCCTCTCCTGTGGAACCATCCTCCAGTCTTTGTCCAGGAGGCAGACACTGTCTCTACATTTAAGAGTTGGCTTAAAACTTTCCTTTTTGATAAAGCTTATAGTTAGGGCTGGCTCAGGCTTGTCCTGGACCAGCCCCTAGTTATGCTGCTATAGCATTAGACTGTTGGGGGACCTCCAAAGATATACAAAGCTCCTCTGTCTTTCTGTCCATCTCCATCTGCATGCTTTCATGTCCTACCATGGCGTGTTACTAACTTAGCTCCTTCCCCGGAGTCTCTGTGCTTTGTCATCTCGCAGGTTCCCATGGACAGTGGCTGAATCTGGATTGTGGATTACAGCTACGTCTCCTGCCTTGGCCTTGCCTGACATCCACTGCAACTGCTACTACTGTTATTACATCCACTGTCACTGTTACTGTGACTGCATGTCTGTCTGTCTCTCTCTGTCTGTCTCTCTCTGTCTGTCTTTCTCTGACTGCATTTCTGTCTGTCTGTCTCTGCCTTTCTCACTCTATCTCTCTCTTGCTCTCCCTCTCTGACCCAACTGGTTGAGGCAGATGGCCGCCCACCCAGAACCTGGTTCTGCCTGAGGTTTCTGCCTCTCAAAAGGAAGTTTTTCCTCGCCGCTGTCGCCAAGTGCCTGCTCATGAGGGAATAGTTGGGTCTCTGTAGATAAAAGAGCTTGGCCTGTACCAGCTCTATATGGAAAGTGTCCTGAGACAACTTTTGTTGTGATTTGGCGCTATACAAATAAAATTGAATTGAATTGAATTGAACTGCTCACCGCAGAGCGTGGATTTGGCTAAAACTGCAGGGATGGATTGGAGTTTCAAATTGATAAGGATCTTTCAGCAGGAGCATTGTTGTTGCATCGGTAAAAGTGGACGTTTTGGACACCAACGATCATGAACCGACTTTTCGCAATGCAGACACCATTCACATAACATTATATGACACCACTCCTCTTCGTAGTGTGGTTTACAGTCTGGAAGCTGTTTATGCAGACAGCGGCAACAACGCAGAGTTGACCATTCCCAAAAATGGCAATTTCTATGTTGTCCTGAAAACAGGCGAAGTTTTGCTGGTTGACTCTATCCTGGGGCTCCATTCTAATGTTAAATTCTATGTTTTTGCCACAGACCATGGATGGCCTCCTCTAACCAGTTAAGGTGTAGTGGTTACTATTGCCACGGTGGTTGGCGACGCCTGCTGAAATAGCGGGCTCAGTAAGGGCTGGATGGTCGCCGAGGGCATTACTTGACCTTGGAACTCTGATTTCCCTCAGCGTGTCTGAAGATGCAAGCATTGGCTCAATCATAACGAGCCTGAATCCCATCGGGTTTCAGTCAGCCAAATACGAGCTGATTTATCCTGAGTCAGAGAGCTCACCGGTAACCATGGGACGTGACAGTGGGGATATCACGATAACCAGGAGACTGGATAGGGAGACAGAGCCTTCCGTGGAGCTCACTGTTAAGATTCAGGATAAATGAGGTATCTAGAACATTCCTCCACAAATCTGCACTTATCATGCTGTGTACAATGCTATGTGCAAGATATTTCAGCTCCGAAGGAACATTCAAGGCTCATTTGTTGATGGGTTTTTTAGTTTATCTTTAGGTTACAGACTTATAAAATTTCTATTTCATTTTCTATACCCGACTATCCCTTTTTGGGGTTGCAGGGGGGCTGGAGCCTATCCCAGTTGTCAACAGACGAGAGGCGGGGTACACCCTGAACCGGTCTCCAGTCGATCGCAGGGCAACATATACAAACAGACAACATTCACGCTCACACTCACACCTAAGGACAATTTCACATCCACCAATTAACATAATGAGCATGTTTTTGGTCTGTGGGAGGAAGCTGGAGTGCCCGGAGAGAACCCATGCATGCACGGGAAGAATATGCAAACTTCACACAGAAAGGCCCTGCCCGACACGGGGATTGAACCGGCGACCTTCTTGCTGTGAGGCACACACACTACATGCTGCACCACGTGCCGCCCCCAGACTTATAAAATGCTTGGGCAATTCAATATGCTCTCCTCCTTGAACTGCCACCTTATCGTGGTGGAGGAGTTTGAGTACCCGAATGATCCTAGAGGCTATGTTGTCCGGGGCTTAATGCCCCTGGTAGGGTCTCCCAAGGCAAACAGGTTCTAGGTGACGGGTCAGACTAAGAGCAGTTCAAGAAGCCCCTATGAAAGAAATTAAAGCAAGGAAGCGTACGTCGCCCGGATTGGCGTCACCGGGGCCCCGCCCTGGAGCCAGGCCTGGGGTTGGGGCTCGCAGGCGAGCGCCTGGTGGCCGGGTCTTTGCCCACGGGACCCGGCCGGGCACAGCCCGAAGGAGCGACGTGGGCCCGCCTTCCCGTAGGCCCACCACCCGCAGGAAGGATCAGAAGGGGCCGGTGCTATGTGGAATGGGTAGCAGTCGTGGGCGGGGGCCCCGACGACCCAAATCCTGGACAACGACTCTGGCTATGGGGACATGGAATGTCACCTCACTGTGGGGGAAAGAGCCTGAGCTAGTGCGGGAGGTTGAGCGGTACCGGCTAGAGATAGTCGGGCTCACCTCCACGCACAGTCTGGGCTCGGGAACCCAACTCCTTGAGAGAGGCTGGACTCTCTTCTACTCTGGAGTTGCCCGCAGTGAGAGGCGGCGAGCTGGTGTGGGCTTGCTTATAGCCCCCCAGCTCAGCCGCCATGTGTTGGAGTTCTCCCCGTTGAGCGAGAGGGTCGCTTCCCTGCGCCTTCGGGTTGGGGATAGGTCTCTCGCTATTGTTTCGGCCTACGGGCCGAACAGTAGCGTAGAGTACCCGGCCTTCTTGGAGTCCCTGGGAGGGGTACTGGAAAGTGCTCCAACCGGGGACTCCATTGTTCTGCTGGGAGACTTCAATGCTCACGTGGGCGGCGACAGTGACACCTGGAGGGGAGTGATTGGGAGGAACGGCCTCCCCGATCTGAACCCGAGTGGTGTTCTGTTATTGGATTTCTGTGCTAGTCACAGTTTGTCCATAACGAACACCATGTTCAAGCATAAGGGTGTCCATCAGTGCACGTGGCACCAGGACACCCTAGGCCGGAGGTCAATGATCGACTTTGTAGTCGTATCATCTGACCTTCAGCGGTATGTCTTGGACACTCGGGTAAAGAGAGGGGCTGAGCTGTCAACTGATCACCACCTGGTGGTGAGTTGGATTCGCTGGCAGGGGAAGAAGCGGGACAGACTTGGCAGACCCAAACGTACCGTGAGGGTCTGTTGGGAACGTCTGGCGGAACCCGCTGTCAGGGAAGTTTTCAACTCCCACCTCCGGGAGAGCTTCAACCAGATCCCGAGGGAGGTTGGAGACATTGAGTCCGAATGGACCATGTTCTCCACTTCCATTGTTGATGCAGCCGTCCATAGCTGTGGCCGTAAAGTCGGTGGTGCCTGTCGTGGCGGCAACCCCCGAACCCGGTGGTGGACACCGGAAGCAAGGGATGCCGTCAAGCTGAAGAAGGAGTCCTATCGGGCCTGGTTGGCTCATAGGACTCCTGAGGCAGCTGATGGGTACCGGCAGACCAAGCGTGCGGCAGCTCGGGCGGTTGTAGAAGCAAAAACTCGGGTCTGGGAGGAGTTCGGGGAGGCCATGGAGGAGGACTACCGGTTGGCCTCGAGGAAATTCTGGCAAACCGTTCGGCGCCTCAGGAGGGGGAAGCAGCTTTCTGTCAACACTGTTTACAGTGGAGGTGGGGAGCTGTTGACCTCGACTGGGGATATTGTCGGGCGGTGGAAGGAATACTTCGAGGATCTCCTCAATCCCTCTGTCATGTCTTCCGTAGAGGAAGCAGAGACTGGGGACTTGGAGGTCGATTCATTCATCACCGGGGCTGAAGTCACTGAGGCAGTTCGCAAGCTCCTCGGTGGCAGAGCGCCGGGGGTGGATGAGATCCGCCCTGAGTACCTCAAGTCTCTGGATGTTGTAGGACTGTCTTGGTTGACACGCCTCTGCAGCATCGCGTGGCAGACGGGGACAGTGCCTCTGGACTGGCAGACTGGGGTGGTGGTCCCTCTTTTTAAAAAGGGGGACCGGAGGGTGCGTTCCAACTATCGGGGGATCACACTCCTCAGCCTCCCTGGTAAAGTCTATTCCAGGGTACTGGAGAGGAGAATCCGGCCGATAGTCGAACCCCGGATTCAAGAGGAACAATGCGGTTTTCGTCCTGGCCGTGGAACACTGGACCAGCTCTATACCCTCCACAGGGTGCTTGAGGGTTCATGGGAGTTTGCCCAAACAGTCCACATGTGCTTCGTGGACTTGGAGAAGGCATTCGACCGTGTCCCTCGCGTCATTCTGTGGGAGGTGCTCCAGGAGTATGGGGTTGGAGGCCCTCTGTTGAGGGCTGTACAGTCCCTGTACAACCGGAGCAGGAGCTTGGTCCGCATTGCCGGCAGTAAGTCGGACCTGTTCCCAGTGCATGTTGGACTCCGGCAGGGCTGCCCTATGTCACCGGTTCTGTTCATCATTTTTATGGACAGGATTTCTAGGCGCAGCCAGGGGCCGGAGGGGGTTCAGTTCGGGGGCCGGCAGATTTCGTCTCTGCTTTTCGCGGATGATGTTGTCTTGTTGGCTTCCTCGAGCCAGGACCTTCAGCATGCGCTGGGGCGGTTCGTAGCCGAGTGTGAAGCAGCTGGGATGAGAGTTAGCACCTCCAAGTCCGAGGCCATGGTTCTCGACCGGAAAAAGGTGGCTTGCTCCCTTCAGGTTGGAGGAGAGTTCCTGCCTCAAGTGGAGGAGTTTAAGTATCTTGGGATCCTGTTCACGAGTGAGGGAAGGATGGAACGTGAGATTGACAGGCGGATCGGTGCAGCGGCCGCAGTAATGCGGTCACTGTATCGGTCTGTCGTGGTAAAGAAGGAGCTGAGCCGAAAGGCGAAGCTCTCGATTTACCGGTCAATCTACGTTCCTACCCTCACCTATGGTCATGAACTTTGGGTCATGACCGAAAGAACGAGGTCCCGGATACAAGCGGCTGAAATGAGTTTCCTCCGCAGGGTGGCGGAGCGCTCCCTTAGAGATAGGGTGAGGAGCTCTGTCACCCGGGAGGAGCTCAGAGTAGAGTCGCTGCTCCTCCGCATCGAGAGGAGTCAGCTGAGGTGGCTCGGGCATCTCTATCGGATGCCCCCTGGACGCCTCCCTAGGGAGGTGTTCCAGGCATGTCCCACCGGGAGGAGGCCCCGGGGAAGACCCAGGACACGCTGGGGTGACTACGTCACTCGGCTGGCCTGGGAACGCCTCGGGATCCCCCCGGAAGAGTTGGAGGAAGTGTCCGGGGAGAGGGAAGTCTGGGCGTCCCTGCTCAGACTGCTCCCCCCGCAACCCGGCCCCGGATAAGCGGAAGATAATGGATGGATGGATGGAATTCAATATGCTAACTAAAAGAGGGTGCAGTCCATTTGAAGAAATGTACCCACTGTTGCTGATAAGGCATCTATACCCAAAATCAAGATGGTGCCACGGACGGCTGCCTTGGTGTGTTGGTGCGCACTGTTTTGTTTCGTTTTGTGTGTCAAATCTGTTTTTTTGTGACAGAACTTTCCGGCAAATCTAAAGGTGGTGGAATCTCTTCCTACATCAACAGTGGTTGGTGCAACAACGTGACAGTGATCTAGCAGCACTGTTCTCCTGACCTGGAATCTTTCATCATAAACTGTAAACCTTTTTATTCACCCCGTGAGTTCGCTTCATTCATTCTGGTCGATGTTTACATCCCGCTGCAGGCCAATGTACAGGATGCACCAGCACGCGCTCGCCAACCAGATACTGTGTGTGGAACAGACAAACCGAGACTCTTTAGTTATTGTCCTTGGTGACTTTAACAAAGGTAACCTCACTCCCCAAATACAGACAGTTTATTAAATGCCCAACCAGAGAGGAGAATATTCGGGATCACTGTTACACCACTGTCAGGGATGCTTATCACGCCGTCACCTGTGCCGCACTCGGCCACTCTGACCACGTCATGGTCCACCTGATTCCTGCGTACAGGCAGAAACTAAAGCTCTGCAAATCCGTAGTGAGGACATCAAGGAAGTAGACCAGTGAGGCTGTGGAGGATCTCCACGCGTGTTTGGACTCTACTGACTGGGATGTGTTCAGGACTGCTACCAACAGCCTGGATGAGTACATGGAGGCTGTGACATCCTACATCAGCTTCTGTGAGGACTGCTGTGTTCCATCACGCACCAGGCTGAGTTACAACAATGACAAACCCTGGTTCACAGCCAAACTCAGACAGCTAAGGTTGGCAAAGGAAGAGGCCCTCAGGAGTGGGAACAAGGACAGATTCAGAGAGGCGAAGTACAAGTTCAGCAAGGCGGTGAAAGAGGCTAAACGACTCTACTCTGAGAAGCTCCAACACCACTTCTCAGCTAATGACTGTGTGTCTGTCTGGAAAGGACTCAGGCATATCACAAACTACAAGCCTAAAGCCCCCCATCCATCAACAGTCAACGCCTAGCCAACGACCTGAATGAGTTCTACTGCCACTTTGAAAGACAAAGAGACAGTCCAGCAACCATCCCCCACGACACCTCCCAACAGCTCCAGCTCCAGTCACCTCCACCAATTCCCACCTTAAAGGACCCTCCACCTCATCCTCCAGCACCTGGACTCCGCAGGAACCTATGCCAGGATCCTGTTTGTGGATTTCAGCTCTGCCTTTAACACCATCATCCCAACCCTGCTTCAGGAGAAGCTCTCCCAGCTGAGTGTGCCTCCTGCAGGTGGATTACAGACTTACTGTCTGACAGGAAACAGTGTGTGAAGCTGGGGAAACACATCTCTGACGCTAAGACCATCAGCACCGGATCCCCTCAGGGCCATGTTCTTTCTCCTCTGCTCTTCTCCCTGTACACAAACAGCTGCACCTCCAGTCCCCAGTCTGTCAAGCTCCTGAAGTTTGTGGACAACACCACCCTCATCAGACTCATTTCTGATGGCGGCGAGTCCGCCTACAGGTGGGAGGTTGACCATCTGATGACCTGGTGCAACCGGAACAACCTAGAAGCTCAATGCTCTAAAGACAGTGGAGATGTTTGTGGACCACTATTGACACTGTGGAGTCTTTCCGCTTCCTGGGAACTATCATCTCCCAGGACCTCAAGTGGGAGCCGAACATTAGCTCCCTCATCAAGAGAGCACAGCAGAGGATGTACTTCCTACGGCAGCTGAAGAAATTCAGTCTGCCAAAGACAGTGATGGTGCACTTCTATACAGCAACCATAATCGAGTCCATCCTCAGCTCCTCCATCACCATCTGGTACGCTGCTGCCACTGCCAAGAACAAGGGCAGACTGCAGCGTGTCATTTGGTCTGCAGAGAAGGTGATCGGCTACAATCTCCTGTCTCTTCAGGACCTGTACACCTCCTGGGGTCTCATTTATAAAACTTGCTTACGCACAAAACAGGGCATAAAAGTTGCGTACGCAACTTCCTACGCAAAGGTTGTAATTTATAAAAATAAACTTAGCGTGAGAATGTGTGCACCGGTACGCCAACTTTGATGCTTGCTTACGAACATTTTGGAGACAGGGGGAACTGGCGGTGCAGATGGTGAGGTGGTGAATTGAAGCCAGACTGATCTCATACATTTAATGTCATCACATATCAGACTTATAGACCTGCGTAATCATAAACACCCAAGTCTGCAGTGTTATACATGTGTTCCTTTAGTGAGCTGTTAGGCCTACTACTCTATGCACAATGTTCATATATCATACTTCCATCTGCAAATGATACAGAACGGTGAATGGCACTGATTGATTAGTAGTAATTGTGACAAGGTGTGTAACAATCTTTCAATTTGCTGAGTAAGCATATAAATAGTGCGGTGACACTCGTCCGTAATGCTGCACAATGTATGCGCTGACACTGCTGGAAGATCACGCAAATGGTAGGATCAGGATGGAGAGAAGTTTTAGGGACCACAGAGATTTCCTGGCCCGTGATGATGACTGGCTAATAAGCCGATTTAGATTCCCTAGAGCGGTGCTCTTGGATCTATGTGCTGAACTGGGCCCAGTGTTAGATAGACCCACCCGCCGGAACCACGCCATCCCGGCGCATATCCAGGTGCTGACCACTCTGAAGTTCCTGGCGACTGGCTCCTTTCAGCGGGAATTAGCCGACAGGTAAGTGTTTGATATGATTAATATTATATAATGTTACACTGTCTGTCTAAAGCCCCTTTTGGGTATGATATAATTCAAATTATGTCCTTAGGTCTGGGATATCGCAGCCATTCCTCAGCGCCATAATGCCAGCCGTTTTGGATGGCATTATAAAGATGACCAGTCGATACATTAGATTTCCTTACACTGTGGGTGAACAGGCTGACATTAAAAGGCAATTTGCAGCAATGTCCGGTTTCCCAAATGTAATCGGCGCAATTGACTGTACTCACATTGCTATAAGGGCTCCGAGTGAAAATGAATTTGCTTATGTGAAGCGAAAAAATGTGCATTCACTCAATGTACAAATTATTTGTACCTCGGACATGATCTTGACGAATGTAGTGGCACGGTGGCCTGGTTCAACACATGACTCATTCATCCTGACGCACAGTAGTGTAGGGAGCAGGCTGCAGGCAGGCGCTGCGCGTGATGGCTGGCTCCTGGGTGAGTACATAAACACCATTGTATAGATTCTACCCATTAAAACCTGATGTATAATTACTCTTCTGTTATACCTTGAAGGTGACAGTGGCTACCCCCTAAAGCACTGGCTCCTCACCCCCTTCACCAACCCGCAGAGCGCAGAGGAGGTGCGAGCCATTGGTCTCCTCAAAGCTCGGTGGAGGTGTTTGGATGCCTTGGGGGGCAGACTGCTTTATCACCCTACAAAGGTGTGTAAAATAATAATGGCTTGTGGAGTTCTGCACAATGTGGCACTGGGGAATGCTGTTCCCCTCCCGCATGGCCTCCCTCCCCCCACACCACACCTAACCCACCTCCCCGACATGAGGAATTTCAGCAGGGAGCAAGGCTCTGTGAAGGTGTCATGCGGTGTTTTAAATAAGATGGCAAGTATGTTTCATTTTTTAACAAGATCTTTAATGGAGCTGGCAATGTCAGACATGACCTCACACATGTTGCCCATCACTGTGTGTATTTGCTGGAGCTCGTCACAGACTTCATTAATGGCACTGATGGTGTCCCTTTGTGTTTGAAGGACAGCGTCTGTCAGGATCCGACCACTTCTAGGTGCGCCATGCGGTCGGGACGCACTGGTGCTGGGGACAGCCAGGCCTTCAACCACGGTGCTAGGACACGCCATGCCTGGAACCTCTTCGTCACCCACCGCTTCCAACTCCACAATGACTGGGGACACAAAGAAGTCAACTACCTTTTCACAAGTCTTAAAATATTTACTTTAATAAACAGATAAAACTGTACTTTACCAGTCTCCTCTGTGGTCTCTGCCAAATTGGTGTCTCCTTCCTTCTCTGACACTATGCCATACACGCTGGCCGTACCAAGGATCAAGGCTATCTTGGTGTCCAGCGGTGTGGGCTCGGGTGCGCCCTTGCCCCCACCAGCAGCAGATGTGCTTCGACGGTGCCATGCCACTTTCTTCTTGGCCTCCACCTTCAAATCCGACCACTTCTTTTTAATTTCTGCCACAGAACGCTCTGTGGCACTGTAACTGTTCACTGCGGTGACGACGTGCTGCCGCTCATTTCTTTTTATTTTATTCGTGACGCCACTACTGTGACCACCAAACAAAATATCTTTTCTGGCCTCCACCTCACCCACAAGCACCTCGATTTCATCTTCCGTAAAATTTCTTTTTCTTTTTTCTGCCATGATCGTATACGTAAAATGCCATTGATCAGCAGGCATATTTATATGCAAAGACATTCATGAGGTACTTTGCATTGACCATTCATGGTAAAATGTGGGTCTGTCGGGGGTGTGAGGTGAATCCACCTGCGCAATCTTCCAGGTGGAGTGTGATTTATAAAGGGAAAATTGCGTGCAGGTGTGAGTACGCACGGTTTTATAAATCCGAATATTTTTTTGGTGTACGCCATTTCCAGCTTTTGGGCGTACGCACACTTTTAGTACAGATGTAGCGGCCTTGAAATTCCCCTAATCTCGTGCTGGGGCCCTGGCGGGTCCGTGACCGGTCCCTGCTCTGCAGTAGGCAGATTCGTGACTGTAATGAGATCCCCCGCGATGACGTCAGCGGCGCGGGGCCAACTCGTAACGCCCCTAAGCTCCATTTGCGGAAACTACCTGCACTCGCTCGATCAGTCCACCAGGAGGAGCAGTCATTATAATTGGTCACCGTGTCAGCTTTGCTGAGTCGTTCATTAGATCTGCACCTAGCCTCCACTGCTGTAAGAAAAACTGCTTGTCTAGTAGAGCACCCTGTGCAGTTTTTTAAATATAATTATGCTTAATCATCCACATTATTGTAGTGCTCGTTCACAAACTTCTTGGATCTGCTCATCTGCCCATCCTGCCTTTTCCTCCACATCTCTCTCCACCTTTGGAGAGGCTCCCAGCGCATCTCCGCGTGCCGAGTGATTTGTGCCCAGAAAATTAATCATGAATAACAGAAGTTGTGCGTCGCGTTTTCCTAGCATTTTGAACTGCTAAACAGTTAAATGTTTAATACTCTGCCTGATTCGCAGAGCCACTCTGCTTTTCAGTTGGTGGGTTTCCTGTTTGTAGCGCATTTTAGATTTGCGGGTCGCTATTTGATGCGGCGACCAGCAATACGCAGAGTCCTGTATGTGTGTGTACTGTATATTACTGGACAGAAATCATTTACAGTGCGCTGAAGAGGGAGGGACGGGAGGATGAAATGCCAATTTCAGCCTGTGATCTGTTAATAAGTGATATTTTACAGTTCTACATATTTTAATCTAACGAAATTCGTTAAAACAAATCACTTGGTGCTTTCAAAGTCATGTCATTGAGCTGAAAGGTTCCAGATTTCGTTCGCCTTCACAGGCGGCTGCGGAGCGCAGCAGACGGCTCGCACTGCGCACTGCGATGTTCAACATCATAGGCTTAATATACTGTAGTTAATTATCACTGATCTTTTTCATCACTCTGTCTGTGTGACTGCCTGTGTCCTCCTCTCTGTGTCTCTGTCTCTTTTTTCAGACTGTTCACGCAATGAATATAAACAGTAACTATTAAAAAAAGTTATAGTCGCGGGAAAACATAGTACTCAGAAGCACACCAAGAATGCGTTTTTTTACGTCAGACGTTGTGCACGCGTGTTTGATATTAATATTGTGCCGCTGCACCTCAAATAAATGTTTTTTTGGGAAATGGAAATGTTCAACATGACTTCATCATGTTAGACCAGGCAGACAGGTTCTTACTACAACATCAACTCTCCCTCCGCAGCCAGCGAGCCTCATCACACCTACACCTACATTCAATCATGAATAATCCTAATGGACCAATCAGACCAATGAAAAAAAACAATGTTGTGGGGCATAAAGGGCCAATGGGCCGATGTAGATGGGCCAATCTACTTGTTTTTATTGGCCAATCAGTTAACACACACACATGAAAACGGCCAATAAACAGTGAAATCAGTATCATGAGTATTTCTCAGATGATGATTTCTGTATCTATCTAATCCGTGGCATGCAATATTTCACCCCGATTTTGGATAAAGTATAAATCCAATTGTTTCATTGTTTCATATTTTGAAGTATTTCCACACAAAGCTGGTTGCAGACAGCACGTTATGCACGTAAATAAATAAATATAAAGGCGACTAGTAAATTGACATTAGACATTGAAAAGTTTGTGATCCTTCTCTAGGCTGTGATATTTTGTTGATTCTTCATAATTTCCGGAGTAAAAAATGCATTCTTGATGTGCTTCTGAGTACAAAGAAGATGCACATGATTGAAAACGCGTCACACTTAGACATCAGAAGCAAACACAGCTTTGCATTACAGAAGTTTACATTTCAGCTGTCGTGGCCAAATCTCTTGTTAACTTATTAAGCTCTTCCGCACAGTGTGACATCTATTTTAATTATTAGAGAGCTGCTCTAATGGCCACTGATAGACAGTCCATCCTATTCTATAAACTGTTGGTGGTTTGTGAACTTCACTGCATTTGTGCATTTGAAGCGATTAACTCCCGGCACATTTCAGAGCTGAGTAAACCTGTAGTTTCACTGACACATCGCGCATCATCACCATGGGCGTCATGATGTTCTCCTGTCTGTCACTCTGTCAGGCATGTGTAGTGTTGAGCTGGCCGCGTTGTTGGCTGAAAAGTCATTATTTGCATTACAGTGTATCCTTTGTTCTAACTCAATGGATGGTCGCCAGCCAAAAAGGCTCCAAGCCCCCACTGTCTCACAGACTAGCTATGGCCAGTAAAATAGGTGGAGGGCTGAGGGGAGCGCGTACCCCCAGTAATTAAAAATCAATTTGTGCCACAGATATTAATATTGTGTCGCTGGCTACTTTATAGACTTCACTAAATGTTTCCATTACACTTAATTACATTTATGGATAAGCCAACTTTCCCACCTCCCTCATGCATCAAAATGTATATTATCAGTCCGACCAGGAAATCTTGCAATCGCAAAAATTAGCGCATATTCAACCAATACTAATATGACTGTCTACTGGCCGCTTCCTGGTCTATTTTTGCCAAGAGCCGCACGCCTGTTGCGGAAAACATAGACGAGCCCTGGAATCTCCAGATGACGCGCTCTGCTCCTGCAGCTCTGTCTCTGTTCCAGCGCATGTAAAGTAAAATTAGGTCATCATTTTTGTTGATAATTATCAAAAGCAAACTCTATGTAAACAGATGGAGCCTGTTGATTCTTGGAGTCACAGGCTGTTTTGTAAAGCTACATCACTTTTATGACTCAGGAATGATTTTGTAACTTTTTTTTTTTTCGAAGTTATGTTTTGGGCTTTTTGGGAACTGAATCTTTTTGACTGTTTCTGTAATGTGAAGTATGCTTATTATCATATAGGAAGTGATTATATACAACTTTTTTACATGAGTTTGTTTTTTGATCGCAACAATCACAAAAACATTCATACAGTATATTGTAAGAGAAAAACTTAGGAATTTCCTGTTTGCAAATCGAAAATATGCATTAAAACAGGCTGATGGAAACACACATTTATGACTTTTTTAAGACTTTGTGCGAGAAATATTTTTCTAAGTTGATTTAAATTATCAACGTAAAATAGTTGAGTAACTGTGACTGCCTAACTACAAATAAGCCTACTAAAGCAGATGAATGTAGTGGAGTAAAAATCCTTGAGATGTGTTCCTGTGAGGGACACGCCATCTCTTGGTGACACCCTGCAATTGAATGAAGAGGCGTGTTTATAGTGGATTCTGGGCACACCCCCAAGAGGAGGGGGGGGACTGGTAGTTGGCTGGCAGCCGGTTGGGAGCCGGCTGGGAGCTGGATGGCCTCTGGCTGGGAGGGGAATTTCGAGGCTGCTGCATCTGTAAGGATTCCACGCAATGTTTTATAAATGAGACCCCAGGACCCTGAGGTGTGCAGGAAAGATTGTGGCTGATCCCACCCACCACGGACATAAACTCTTTGAGACACTCCCCTCTGGCAGGAGGCTGCAGTCCATCAGGACCAAAACCTCATGCCACAAGAACAGTTTTTTCCCGTCTGCTGTCAGCCTTATTAACAAGGCCCAGAACCCTCCCCTGACACTCTTCACACTCAAAACAAAAAAACCTGACTTGTTGTTTACATATATTTATATTGTTAGATTTTTACTTACTGTTACAGTTTCTACTATTGTTATATCGTTTTACTTATTTTTATATTATTTACTACTGTTATACTTTTTACTTTTCTAATAGCTTCTATTTAATAGATGTGTCATGCACCAACCTCACCAAAGCAAATTCCTCGTATGTGTAAAATTGTACCTGGCAATAAAGCTTTTTTCTGATTCTGAAGGCTCAAACTTATCAACTAACAACAAATATTCCTCAGTATAATTCAGATTGGGAAGAAGAAAATTGTCTTTGGTGACTGTTATTACAGATTCATTTCTCTCAAACTGGCTGGACTGACTGGACACTCGCTGCACTAAACAAGACTCCTGTCTGGGTGCTAAATTAAAGGGGGACTCTGACTGCCTCAATGTGCAATGAAAGTTAAAGTGATCTTTCATTGTTAAGTTTACAAAAGCCATCACAGACTGAGTGCAAAGTCAGTTCAATATGTTCCATTGACAGAGCCAGATAAGTTGATGTCTGACCAAGCCCCATTATTTCAACATCAAATCTGACATTCTGTTTCTGAAGAATGGAAGAAATTCCCTGTGTGATATTGATCTCACTGATTTTTAATGTGCTGCACACATACACACACAAAAAACTGCAGACAAATTTAGTTAATAGGTTTCCTACGAACTGTGGTCTTTGATAACAATAACTTTATTTAATAATGGTAACTTTATTTATACTTTCAAAACAAAGTTACAGAGTTCTTTACTATGAAACAAACGATAAAAGTCATCCAAAATGTAAGATAAAAAAGAGGATAAAATCATTTGGATATTTACAACAAAGTACCATTAGTTAAGAAAAAGCCATAAGATAGTGAGTTGTAAATGAGTCTCACGAAGAAATTTAAAAGAGTGATTTCACTGTCTGAGATCCCGGGACAGGGAGGTCCACAGATGAGGGGCCCAGACAGCAAATACCTGGTCTCTTTTGTTGACAAATCAAGATTTTGGAACCATTAGTAGGCCCTGCCAGAGGATCTGAAGCGGCAATCAGGCTTAGTAGATCACAGATACTATGAGTAGGAGCCTGACTATTCAAGGCTTTAGAGCAGTACCGCACCAAGACTCATCAGAGACATTGAGCTGTTACTCTGCATTAAAAACCACGTTTTTGACCCGTAAATCCCCGCGAAGTTCGTTGATTTCGGCGATTTACGGCAAGTTTACGGGGAACTTCGCCGGCTCCGAAAATCGTCGGAAACGAACCATCTGTCGGCGGGGGGCGTGGTTAATCGCGCCTTCGCGAAGGTGCGAATAGCTCTAATTAGCACATGAATGCTACCGACGTTGATCTACTCAGGCTGGCCTGCTGACTTCACAAACAACCATTGGATGATTCCACAGGCATTTTAAAAGGAAACCATCATGTGATTGGATAGCAATTCCAATTACATGAGTGATTGCATTCGTGATTGCATTCGTAACTTCCAGGCTGGATTATTGCAATTCTTTACTATCAGGCTGCCCAAATTCGCTGCTGAATATTCTCCAGTTGCTCCAGAACGCTGCAGCACGTGTTCTGACAAAAACCAGGAAGCGAGATCATATTTCTCCAATACTCGCCACTTTGCACTGGCTCCCTGTAAAGTTTAGAATAGAGTTTAAAATTCTCCTCCTTACTTACAAAGCCATAAGTGGCCAGGCACCTTCTTATCTTAAAGAGCTCATAGTACCTTATTGCCCTACTCGAACACTGCGTTCCCAGAATGCAGGTCTACTTATGGTTCCTAAAGTCTCAAAAAGCAGAACAGGAGTCAGAGCATTTAGCTATCAAGCTCCTCTCCTGTGGAACCATCTTCCAGTCTTTGTCCGGGAGGCAGACACTGTCTCTACATTTAAGAGTAGGCTTAAAACTTTCCTTTTTGATAAAGCTTATAGTTAGGGCTGGCTCAGGCTTGTCCTGGACCAGCCCCTAGTTATGCTGCTATAGGATTAGACTGTTGGGGGACATCCAAAGATACACCGAGCTCCTCCGTCCTTCTGTCCCTCTCCATCCGCACGCTCTCATGTCCTACCACGGCGTGTTACTAACTTAGCTCCTTCCCCGGAGTCTCTGTGCTTTGTTGTCTTGCAGGTTCCCATGGACAGTGGCTGAATCTGGATTGTGGATTTCAGCTGCGTCTCCTGCCTTGGCCCTGCCTGACATCCACTGCAACTGCTACTGCTGTTATTACATCCACTGTCACTGTTACTGTGACTGCATGTCTGTCTCTCTGTCTCTGTCTCTGTCTCTGTCTCTCTCTCTCTCTCTCTCTGACTGCTTTTCTTTCTGTCTGTCTGTCTGTCTGTCTGTCTGTCTGTCTGTCTGTCTGTCTGTCTGTCTGTCTCACTCTCTCTCTCTTGCTCTTCCTCTCTCACCCAACCGGTCGAGGCAGATGGCCGCCCACCCAGAGTCTGGTTCTGCTCGAGGTTTCTGCCTGTTAAAAGGAAGTTTTTCCTCGCCACTGTCGCCAAGTGCTTGCTCATGGGGGAATTGTTGGTTTCTTTGTAGATAAAAGAGCTTGGTCTGTACCAGCTCTATATGGAAAGTGTCCTGAGACAACTTCTGTTGTGATTTGGCGCTATACAAATAAAATTGAATTGAATTGAATTGAGTGATCATGTGATTGGATGACAACTCTGCTGCTATTGGTCATCTGTGCGCCACAAATAATAATAATAATAATACATACATATTAAATTCATATATTATATAATAAATTAATATATTTTAAATAGTTATTATATTGTTATATTTATGTATATATAAAATATAAATTACATATATATTTTATTTGATTGATGATTCATTGATTTATTTGGCTTATTTATTTATTGGCTGGGGTTGGGGTTCGCAGGCGAACGCCTGTGGCTGGGTCTTTGCCCACGGGACCCGGCCGGGCACAGCCCGCGACGTGGACCCGCCTTCCCGTACGCCCACCACTCGCAGGAAGGATCAGAAGGGGCCGGTGCTATGTGATATGGGTAGCAGTCGTGGGCGGGGGCCCCGATGACCCAAACCCTGGACAACGACTCTGGCTATGGGGACATGGAATGTCACCTCACTGTGGGGGAAAGAACCTGAGCTAGTGCGGGAGGTTGAGCGGTACCGGCTAGAGATAGTCGGGCTCACCTCCACGCACAGTCTGGGCTCTGGAGCCCAACTCCTTGAGAGAGGCTGGACTCTCTTCTACTCTGGAGTTGCCCGTGGTGAGAGGCGGCGAGCTAGTGTGGGCTTGTTTATAGCCTGAGCTAGCCGAAAGGCGAAGCTCTCGATTTACCGGTCAATCTATGTTCCTACCCTCACCTATGGTCATGAATTTTGGGTCATGACCGGAAAGAATGAGGTCCCGGATACAAGTGGCTGAAATGAGTTTCCTCCGTAGGGTGGCGGGGCGCTCCCTTAGAGATAGGGTGAGGAGCTCTGTCACCCGGGAGGAGCTCAGAGTAGAGTCGCTGCTCCTCCGCATCGAGAGGAGTCAGCTGAGGTGGCTCAGGCATCTCTATCGGATGCCCCCTGGACGCCTCCCTAGGGAGGTGTTCCAGGCATGTCCCACCGGGAGGAGGCCCCGGGGAAGACCCAGGACACGCTGGGCTGACTATGTCACTCGGCTGGCCTGGGAACGCCTCGGGATCCCCCCAGAAGAGCTGGAGGAAGTGTCCAGGGAGAGGGAAGTCTGGGCGTCCCTGCTCAGACTGCTCCCCCCGCAACCCGGCCCAGGATAAGCAGAAGATGGATGGATGGATGATTTATTTGGCGATCCACCTTCTACACTACCACACAGTAGAACACAAAGAACACAGTTGACAGAAACATTTTGAAAAAAAGTCTTTAATGAAATCGTGACACACACATTAACAAGAATCAACCAAGGAAATTCAGTGACTACTGGGGAAAAAAAGCAAGGAAATGTGCAGAGGGGTTCACTGATAAGAGTCTCTGGGTTGGGCCATGCCGCTGGTTCATGGTGCATGAAAAAGAGTCTAAGGCCTTTGGAAATGCTTCTTTGCTGCCTCTGGGTCATACTGAGTTAGCGCCTGTCGCTTTAAAGGGGACTCGATGCGAAGCCTCTTGCGGTGTGTCGCCACATACTTTGGATCGCTCTCCAGCCGATCTTGCAGTGTCTGGCAGAGTTTGGAGAGCTAGGACACTCCTTCTTGCCTCCAGCAGCTGTAAATACAGGTATTAATATAATATTAGTACTGCTAAGAAACAATAACACATGATAACATATGTGAGCATGTTTGTCAAAAACAATGCAGATAATAAATAAAATTCAGCCCATTTTTACATTGTTGTGAAAATGAAGCGGCATTCATGGGACTCTTACCCGCTTCCTTCTTTGTCTGCTGCAAGCTGAAATCTTCACAGTTGCTGCCTGAACTGAAAGAGCTGCCTGGGCATACCTGAAGCTCCTCCACACCATCTCATAATATGTCTTACAGGCCGCTGGAAGAAAATATATATTGGTTTGAAATAATTAAGACAGGCTTCAGTGAAAACAACAACAAGAAACAACAGAAAGGGTTTAAAAGACTGCTGCCCACACCATGTCTGGACTCCCAGTTAAAGTCGCCATCAAATATGACGTCACTGTTTCGTTGTGGGGCGAGTTCAGTCTGTAAAACACAAAAAGTACAGGTCATGCAACGTTTACGTTTACTTATATTCTGCAGAATATTTCCTGTGTATTTTATTAACTTACCACTGCTCAGGTTCATATCGCCTGTCGTGTCCGTCACTATTGTGCAGGCGTCGCACCTTTTCCTTTAAAATACAAAATACATTGTAATGTTAAATGTAACGTGAATGATTACCAAACGTTCGGAACGTAGTGCAATAAGAATAATAAAGGTTTGGCGCCCTAAAAACTGCACAATGTGGTACTAAATGCTAACGTTACGTACGTAACTTACGCACCCATCTCTTCATCTCCGCAGATGCAGTTCGGTCGGGGCTGCTCCTCCAGAGCGAGCAGTCTGGCTTTTATCATGGTCATTCTCCTCACCAACTGCGTGATCAGCTGCGTTAGCAGCCGAGACAATCCGCTGAAGACGCTCAGCAGTTTCTTCTCTAAATTGTTTGGACTTTCTGGATATGGTCGCTCCGCAGCCAGGCCGTCCACTCGTCGCAGAGGAGTGCCTTCTGGGATGAACTGAAGACGACATCCGACCATTGTATGAACAGAGTTAAAGTTTAGCAGGACCCGAAACGTAACTGTTGTAATCCAAGCTTGATTCACGTTCACAGACGCACCGAGGTCGTTTTCTGCCGACGTCATTGTGTCAGAGGAGGCGTCCAATCATATGCGAGGTCGCGCTCTTGGAATTTCTCGCGAGACCATTTTTGTTGCGTAAATAAAAAACATGCTGTGATTTTGTTAGGTACTTTGATTTTCTAAATTGATTTTCTAAAGTGACATCATCGAAAATAAAAAAAAGAAAAATTACTTTGGTGTATTCCCTTTTTATTCCTACTTAAAGAATCATCAGTGGACTTAGTCTGCTGGAATTTTGCAAGCTAATCACACAAGCATTGTTCATCTGGTGTTGTGGTGGCAAAATGCGAAAAATTGTGACCAGTGTCCAAGAACTGTAGATGCTTTAATTTTCACAATTTTGATTTAGCAATTTAAGTGGAAAATTAAAGACCTTTGAGAGTCAGGACACTTATCCTGTATGTAACCTATAAAATTATTTCAACACACTTTTAAATCCTCATGAAAAAAAAAAATCTTTGTATTCTGTAGGCACAGAACACACACACACACACACACACACACACACACACACACACACACACACACACACACACATACACGCGTACCTCGTGAACAGGGGACTGTCGCCGAGCACCTGGGAAGTGGGAACTGGTGTTTCTGGTCATTTTAAAAATACAAAACTAAAATGCTACACTTAGTTTTAAGGTCTTTTACCATAATATTACTTCAAATGTGAATTTTTATTTTTTTTAAAGAAGAAGCTAAGAGGGGACTTGACGATGTCTACCTATCAAAGAGTGGACCTCCATAGACTACAGTGTGACTGTCTGTATCCATTCATTCACTTAATGAGTGTTGGTTTACTGCAAAGACTTTCTTTGTTTCTTTCAAAATGTACATTTTAAAATAGACACAGATGGTCTAAAGATCAAGTTTGATTTGCAAATATACCAGAAATTTTGTTTTACGCTACACTGGTGAGGACGACAGTTGTAATGTGTTGTGTAAATTAGATCAGAGTAAATACCATTATCTAGTTTAGGAATTATTATTTGTAATTATCCACTATAATCTATCAAAATAGACATGTTCATTATCAGTCTTCAAGTGTGTCAAACATTTATTTGGAACTGAACAAAAAATCGTCCCCACTTGTATAGTAAAGAACAAAATGATACAGGTCCCCAGTTAAATGGTGTGAAACGACACTCACATTCACATTCTCACATTCTTCACATTCACACACTCACACTGCAATCAAAATGAAAGATTTAAACACAAGCCATTGCCCTTGTTTTTGAGACACAAATGTACAGCTCACTTCATGAGACTAAAGACAATAAATATGTTTTTGGAACTGAACAAAAAATAGTCCCCACTTGTATAGTAAAGAACAAAATGGTACAGGTCCCCAGTTAAATGGTGTGAAACGGCACTCATATTCCTGCATGTATGTATACATTAGGACAGAAAAAGATGTGGTCACTGTGACAGAAATGTGTGACTTGTGAATGTTTGGTTGGTTTTGCTTTTGCAGTGATAGTGTTTCCTGTTCTGTCTCTGCAGAGACTACAATGCCTTTAGAGAGTATTCCATTGTTTGCAAGTAGAAATACTAGCACACCTGGCTTTGAATAGGATGAGCCCAAATTATCCAAATGAAAAATGAATGTTTTTTTTTTTTATATATATATATATAGGAATTGTGTTATTCTTCATGCAAACACCAATACCACTGGCATCTCTGTGTTGGTTCTACAGAACAAAGTTCAAACAACATAACAAAAGAATTCTCTAGTCCCTTCATGTAATAACAAACAAGTTCCCTGTTGAATAGGATGGACCGACATTCAAACTCCACCATGTATAAATACAAGAAATAAGCTAAATTTATTCTAATATATCCACTATGTTTCATAATATTCCATTGAAATAAATCATCTCTACAAAATAATCTCACAATTATTTTTCAAACATGATTTTTTTATTATATTTTTGTAACAAAATATAAAGGCTTTAGGGGAAATGGCTTAACCATTTTCAAGCTTGACACTGTATTTTTAATAAGGGCTACCAAGAGTGCAATTAGTTATTCATGAATATAGTAGAGTCCAACTTGGTCATAGGAATGATGTCGGCAATGAGTGCTAGATGCGTACTTCAGGTGGGATGGCAACTGCTACCTGCTATTTCAATGGCCATGTCATTGCAGATATGAAGACCTATTCAGTGTCAGTATATAAAGTAAGCACAGATCAGGCATTCCGGGAAAAAGCCCCACGTCACGCAAGCCTATCAGACACTAAGATCAGTCAAACATCCACAGCCTGAAATGTCTCTGAAAACTGAGACTATCCAGGTGGATTCAGAGACTAAACTCTGATAATCTACCTGTTTGTGTGTTCTCACTTTGTTTATTTCATGTACCAGCTTCTAAATCTGAGTCTGACTCGCAATTTGCAATAATAATGATGAAGTCTAGAATTTTTTTTTGAACATTTATTGTAAGATTCAAAATGTCTTAAATAAACAAGACATCATCAGGACTATTTCCCATTCCACAATTACATTTGTCTACAGTAAAAACAGAGATTTCAAATGTCATTTGCAGCATAATGCCTATTTACATATCTCTTGGCT
The DNA here is from genome assembly GCF_039877785.1 of Chaetodon trifascialis. Taxonomy (NCBI): domain Eukaryota; kingdom Metazoa; phylum Chordata; class Actinopteri; order Chaetodontiformes; family Chaetodontidae; genus Chaetodon; species Chaetodon trifascialis. The sequence goes on along the minus strand of NC_092065.1, from coordinate 656,358 downwards.
CTGAAGACAACTGTAGAAAAGCAAACGTCATATAGGATAAGATACGTCTTCCTTTTTTTTGCAGTTGTGAAAAAAATCTAGTGTCAGCCTCACAAAACATGGTCTTTCAGACCCTGGGCAACATCATTTAAAAATAAAGAGTTGCCTATAGAGCTTAAATGAACATCATCACTTAAGAATAGTGCAGGCTTATCAAACACTAGCTGTGGATGATGCACCATCCTCCCATTAACACACAAATCAAAGGCAGCCATCACACTGTTAACAAACTTCCATGCTTTGTCAATCTTCACTGGGGGTGCATGCCTCCAGTGCCGTCTCTGGTTGATGGAAGAAAACAAAATTTTCATCTGAGAAAACTGTTGATGGAGGATATGCAGATCCCCCTTTATTGCTCTGAGAAGCAGCACACTTTTCACACATCCAAGGTCATTGCCCCCACAATGAATCACTATACACCTGGAGCAGTTCTTCCTTTTAGGCAAAGAAGGGAACGAAGTCACCCCAACACATTCCTCCCCTGCCAAACCACTCAGCATGGGCAGGCACACCGAGATTGACCCTATGGTCTTCCTTGCTTGTTTTTCACCTCAACGCACATAACTACCACCAACAATCCAGACTTTGCAAGTTGCTGAAAGAGGAGAAAGGATATACATGCTTAAAAGTAAATCAAAGACATACGTTTTAACCTAAAGAATTGGTCTGTATTATTCCTATATTATCCAGATGTTGCACAATAACTTGCATTTATCTTTTCACATGACTATTTGTTAACAAGGTTAATTTCAGTTTAATTTTCAGTTCCATCACTGTTAAAGCCTCAAAGGCTTATATTTTAGAGATGGGTCATGAAACACAACAAAGGATATTTTCAAATAGTAACAATTTGCTTGCTCTAAAATACACTAGCTACTACTCAGGTTAAACCCTGATTTTCACTGATGAAAAAAATAAATAAATAAAAATACTGACAACATACCATTATCTTGGAGTGTAAATTCTGTTGTTACTTGAACTTCTTGTTGTTTAGGATGAACAACATGAACCACAGACTTAACTTTTCTGTAAAAGAAATAAAAGAGAGTGCAAGCATGGTAAGCATTTTCATAGAATCACTTGGAGAATAACTGATGACTAAAAATCACCTAATGTTTACACTTTAGGAAGTGCAGATTTTTTAACTGGCTTTCTATGGGTGCAAATCTATGTAAAATTCATTTTTATTAAGGAAAAAAAAGGTATTTGCCATTTGAAACTTACCTCATCTTGTAGAAGAAAGAACCTGTCTCAAAGATTCAAAGTGCAACAGTTCCAAAAGGCACCAAAGACACTTGTGAAGATTCTGAGGGGAGTCGAGAGTAACTTCAGTCCTAGCTAGCTATACATAAAGTGATCCTTCCTTTTGGATAAGGTATCTTTTGCTAACAGCTCCTCATACAGCTATGCAAATACTATCAAAAAGCCCCTCCCACAAAATAGAAGAAATGGGTTGGTGGACTACACTGGTGAGGACGACACTTGTAATGTGTCGTGTTAATTAGATCAGAGTAAATACCATTATGTAGTTTAGGAATTATTATTTGTAATTATCCACTCTGATCTAATAAAATGGACATGTTCATTATCAGTCTTCAAGTGTGTCAAACATTTTTTTGGAGCTGAACAAATTAACAGTCCCCACTTGTATAGTAAAGAACAAAATGATGCAGGTCCCCAGTTAAATGGTGTGAAACGACACTCACATTCCTGCATCAAGAGGCAATAATCACCTGTAAGGTTAGAAGCAGCAGGAATGTCACAGAGAGGGTGTAGCTGTAATCCAAAGGACTGCAATCAAAATGAAAGATTTAAACACAAGCCATTGTTTTTGACACGCAAATGTACAACTCTCTTCATGAGACTAAAGACAGTAAAGCTACAATGTGCAGCAATATCCCCTCACGTATGTCAACATGTCAGACGTGGTCCTTCAAGCTACTGGTGTGGAATAGGCACTTTGCTATGAATATTCAGCCAGGGTAAATCTGGCTTTGGATATGATAATTACAGTTTCCTTCAATTGAGCAGCTTGTTTTTGTCTTTCTTCTTTAACCTGAATAGTGAAGTTAATCTCCAGTAGTTACCTACACCTTTTAAGAATCAGTGTAACAAGATCCAGACCTGTTCTTCATATAGTATAAAATGACAATCATTAGATGCTCAGTTGTGTGGAAAAATGCTAAAATATCCATAAAGGTTTTGTAAAACCAGTATAGACTACTCTTTTTTGAAGATTTAGTGCACCAATGCAAGCACTCCATGACTTTCTTCAAGACCTTCTGAAAAAATGCTATCAACTACACACCCCTGTTCAAATTCCAGGTTTTCATGATGTAAAAAAAATGACAGCAAGACATATAATTTCACAACTTTTTCCACCTTTAATCTGACCTATAACCTGTACAATGCAAGTGAAAAACAAACAGAAATCTTTCAAGGGGGTGAAGTAAAAATAAACAACTGAGATAATGTGGTTGCATAAGTGTACACACCCTTTTATAACTGGGGATGTGGCTGTGTTCAGATTTTACCAATTACATTCTAACTCATGTCAAAGCATCAGCACACACCTGTCACCAATTAAAGTGCCTCTGATCAACCCCAAATAAAGTTCAGCTGTTCTAGTAGGCTTTTCCTCACATTTTTGTAGCCACATCTTCCAGCACAAGCCATGGTCCGCAGAGAGCTTCCAAAGCATCAGAGGGATCTCATTATTCAAAGATATCAGTCAGGTGAAGGTTACAAAAGAATTTCCAAGGAATTAAACATACCATGGAACACAGTGAAGACTGTCATCATCAAGTGGAGGAAATATGGCACAACAGTGACATTACCAAGAACAGGACGTCCGTCCAAAATTGATGATAAGACGAGAAGAAAACTAGTCAGGGAGGCTACCAAGAGGCTGACAGCAACACTGAAGGAGCTGCAGGAATTTCTGGCGAGTACTGGCTGTGTAGTACATGTGACAACAATCTCCCGTCTTCTTCATATGTCTGGGCTATGGGGTAGGGTGGCAAGACGGAAGCCTTATCTTACAAAGAAGAACATCCAAGCCCGGCTTCATTTTGCAAAAAGACATCTGAAATCTCCCAAACGCATGTGGGACAATGTGTTATGGTCTGATGAAACCAAGGTTGAACTTTTTGGACATAATTCCGAACGGTATGTTTGGCGCAAAAACAACACTGCACATCACCTAAATAACACCATACCTACAGTGAAGCATGGTGGTGGCAGCATCATGCTTTGGGGCTGTTTTTATTCAGCTGGAACTGGGGCCTTAGTCAGGGTGGAGGGAATTATGAACAGTTCCAAATACCAGTCAGTGTTGGCACAAAACCTTCGGCCTTCTGTTAGAAAGCTGAAGATGAAGAGGAACTTCATCTTTCAGCGCGACAATGACCCAAAGCACACATCTAAATCAACAAAAGAATGGCTTCACCGGAATAAGATTGAGGCTTTGGAATGGCCCAGCCAGAGTCCAGACCTGAATCCCATCGAACTTCTGTGGGGTCATCTGAAGAGGGCTGTGCACAGGAGATGCCCTCGCAATCTGTCAGATTTGGAGCGGTTTTGCAAAGAAGAGTGGGCAAATATTGCCACATCAAGATGTGCCATGCTGGTAGGCTCCTACCCAAAAAGACTGAATGCTGTAATAAAAGCCAAAGGTGCTGCAACAAAGTATTAGTTTAAGTGTGTGCATATTTATGCAACCAGGTTATTTTAAGTTTTTTATTTTAGATTTTTCCCCTTTAAAGGTTTCAGTTTGTTTTTCACTTGCATTGTACAGGTTATAGGTCAGATTAAAGGTGGAAAAAGTTGTGAAATTATATGTCTTGCTGTCATTTTTTTACATCACGAAAACCTGGCATTTGAACAGGGGTGTGTAGACTTTTTATATCCACTGTATAAATTATACTATGAGTTATTTTGTTTATTTTCTGCAGCTCTCTAATTGAGAACAGATTCAAACAGAGATAAAGTACTTTGTATCATGGAGAGCATGGTCATGAGTATCACTACTGTAGTATCATAGTATTACTATGAACATTCAGCCAGGGTAAATTACAGTTTCCTTCACTTGAACATCTTTGCAACTTGTTTAGCAAGCTTCAAGCCCATTGTGGCCTAATGACCATCGTCAGCACCTGGAAACCATCCCCCACTCTGCAGGAGAGAGGCATGGACACAGTTTGTCATAGATTGCCTGGATCTGATTCACACCCCTCACCCACCCCAAGTCACTCACTTCTCAAAGACAACACTTGTTACCTCAGAGCTGGGATCTGTGAAGCACATGGGGCCTGGTCATGTCACTACTTCAGTGTAGAGAACTTTTTTTTTTAAATGTATAACTCTTTCAGAAAATAATTTAATAGAAGCAGCAATAAAGTAGTAGTAATATGTCAAGTATTCATAAAAATGGCTTTGAATAGTATAAGCCCAGGTTTGTGCAACTGAACCTTTTTGGAACTGATGTAGCCAGAATTATCCAAATGAAAATGAATGGTCCTAGGCATGACGCAGATGCCCCCTAAGCATGCATGGTCATGAAAAGTATCACTGTAGTATAACATCATATTTGAGAAGACACATATATGTCCATTTCTGCTGAAACTCAGCAGAAATGGACATAAAGGTGGATTAAAACATGGCCATGACTAATTCTAATTCTAACTAGACAGTGCCAAAGTCATATTAGCTTGCAGTAATCTTTCCAGAACCAACCATATTTTTCATTAATTCATGGTGAGTAACAGTGTAACCTTAATGCATGTGTCGTCCACTTTATGCAAACTTTCAGATCCATTGTTATAATGCTGCACCTTCTGACAGTCTTGAAATATGTTTTCTCCCAGTCTAAAACTCCATATCAGTCATTATGTGATGCAGTGCATACTAATAAAAAAAACTTTATTTAATGTTCAATTTAAGTGTCTTTGTGGTCATGAGAAAATACAGATGTTAAGTAAAAACTGTAGTAGAGCCAGTATCTCATGATAAAGAAATGTGTATTCCTGGAGTTTTTGCAGACAAAGGAAGATCTTTTTGTCTTCTTTTGTCTTCTTCTGTCAAACTTTGGCATATAACAATTTGTTGACAATGATTAGATTTTCTGTCTTTTGCTATCCTAATGAATATTTCCAGGAGGAAGTGTGAGCATTGCTCCACATGGGCCCAGTATTATTCTCTTCAACAAAAAAGGGAGTCTGTGCAATCCTTTTTCTGTTACAATTCAAAGGTCAAAGCAACATTCTTCGTACACCCCTCTTTCACAGGTATGCAGGCTACTGTCTTCATTATCTGAGAACATTTGCATTACTGTGCCAACAACAGTTAGCAAGAACCAATGCGGGTCCAGAAAGATCCAGGATTATACTGAGCTTTGTACAGAGGGTTTATACCAGTCTTTTCTGACTTTTGGAATTGTTCATCACTCGAACGAGGACAGCAAAGCCCGGAAGAGATTTATCTACGTTTTTTGAGATGAGACCCAGAAGAATTTGTCCTGAAAAGGAAGCCTTGCACTTTATTGCTTCTTATCTGAAAGATAAGGACACATTTCAGAAAAAACTCATCAGTGTGGAGAAAGGTACGTTCAGAATGAAATGTAAGGTTCTCTAGTAAATACTGTATGTATGTGCATTAAAGATCTCAGTTGAGTTGATAATGAATTAGGACACATCTATTACGACAGTCTGTACATAGTTATATCTATACATATTACATGTTGCCAGGTGCAGCCCAGAAATAGTTTAGACATAATTGACATTGTGGTAATTCTAATTTTTCTTAATTTTCTTGTCAGTTGAGAGCACCCTTTTTGAAGATTTGAAACATTGAAAAACTGTACCCTTAAAATAATTCTGTGGATGTGCCAAATCTTGTATGTATTTACAGGTTTCAGAAGTCAGTCTGATTGCACTGGAACCACCAGCAACTTGGACAATGAGAATACATATAAAGTAAGTATTTTCAAGTAGGTGTTGGGGCACAGTTTGATAACACTTGATATTTTCATAAAAGCAAATAACTGACGCTTCTCTATTTCAGACAACTGAGCAACAGATGTCCCTTTTCCTGGAAATGTCAGACGAAGAACAACAAGTAGCAGAAGTAGCAGTAAGCAGTAATCCCCAACAACAAAAGAATGATCAGCCAGAGATTACTGGCAGTGACCTGATGGATTCCTCTTCTCCCACCAAAAAGAGAAACGGTCTATGTATGTGATGGTAATTAGAATTTCAATTACATAAACAGAGTTGGTGAAACATGCCTATGATAAGCTAGTATCAAATTTCACAATTCTGTTATTATTTGTAAAGTAACTAACAAGCTATGCTATGTGTTTCATTACAGGCCATGGAGAAACAGGTTTAAGTGCAAAGATACTTTTAATTTGTAAGAACTTTTCATTTTATATTACAACATTTTGTTGCAGCTGAAGATGAGTTAATCTTGGATGCAGATAATGCCATTAGTCAAAAAGGTAAGACTTTCCACTACATGTACTTAATCAATCATAACAAAAAATCTGTCACTCTGATTATATTGCGATCTATGTGATTTCAGGAAACTCAGAGGAAAAAGAAGAAGAAGAAGAAGAAGAAGAAGAAGAAGAAGAAGATCCTGAAGAAGGGACTTCCACTTCCAGAAAGGCAACTTTGGACATAAAATCATTACTGCACTTCAGGCAAAAGGGTACGTGATTTCACTGACTCGAATATCGTCACCTTGATATTTATTGATAAGAATTGATGGCGGTGATTTTCATTGAACAATTTCTTCACTTAATGAATTTCTTCATGTATTTATAGGGAAATCCATGCACCCCAAGCGAGAGAAAAATAACTGAACACTATTTCAAAGACTTCCTGACGAAAATGAAGATTCCTGGAAAGGTTGATTGTCTAAGATGCTTGGATGAAAATCCTATTCTAAGGGACAATGGAAGATACTGGAAAGCAGTGAAATATTTTGTGCATAACAAGATAACAAGTATCAAGAGGAATTTGTGCCAATAACTATGAAGACCAATAATACTGACAGCCAGAACTCTGAGAGCTCACATTATGGAGCATCAGTGTTATTCACCTGAATACTGGGAGCTTGCATTGTGGGGTATCAGTGATATGTGCCTGAATGCTGGGAGCTCGCATTATGGAGCCTCAGTGTTAAGTGTCATAACATTGGTAATTCATGTAAACAGAGCATCAGTATAAAGGTCACAACACTCTGGTAACTCATGTAAACAGAGCATCAGTGTAGGGGTCACAACATTGGTAATTCATGTAAATGGAGCATCAGTGTTAGGGTTGCAACATTAGCACATCATGTAAACATAGCACTACTCTTTCATAACATTGAAGGAATTGATTATTTTCTCATTGATTTCTGTAACTACAACAGTTAGAAATAGTACAGCCAGAATTCTGAGAGCTCACAGTTTGGAGCATCAGTGTTATTCACTTGAAAACCTGGATAACAGTGATATGTGCCTGAATTACTGGGAGCTTGCATTACAGAGCTTCAGTGTAATTCATGTTAATGGAGCATTTGTAATACATATAAATGTATCAGTTGTAACATTAGCAATTCATGTAAACATAGCACCACTGTGTCATAACATTGAAGCAATTTATTTCTATTTTTCTATTTTATTATTTCTATTTTATTTCATGTAACTGTTTTTGATATGTTTGAACTGTTTACTGTATGTAAAAGAACTCATCATATATAAGATTTTTTATGTGATAAACTCTGTTTATCATGTGATAAACTCTGGTTATCAAGTGGAAAGTCATTTCTGTCGTTGGAGTACAGCAACACGAAGAGAGAAACCCTCAGTTTAGGAGTGTATGTGTGGGCTTAAATGTGTGGGTTTAAATAAACTTTTTCTAAAGTTAATTCAGCATTTTTGGACTGATTTCTATTTAGGGTTGAAAAGCCTTGATGTGTTTTTACAAAAGCATAGCAAGTAGCAAATTTGTAAATAATATATTTATAATGTAAAAAAGCTAATAATATATAATATAATAATATATAAAGCTAATATATATATTTTTTCATTTAGTTTCCAAAAGGATATCAATATAAAATAAATATTAATTTCCCCTTTTTCATGCATGAGTTTGAATGTTGCTCCATGATGCACTTGTGTCATTATGAGCCATATAACAGGGGACCAATGTCATTCGGTACAGTGCAAGTGTGGACCTTATTGAGAACCTTGGGGATACAATTACATAAATAAATTGATTGAAACACTATTTTTTTTAGGTCTAGTAAAAATCAGATGAACTTAAAATAACTAATCTTAACACTGTCTTGCAATCTTCACACTAATCTTAACACTCCATGATGCACTTGTGTCATTATGAGCCATATAACAGGGGACCAGTGTCATTTGGTACAGTGCAAGTGTGGACCTTTTTGAGAACCTTGGGGATACAATTACATAAATAAATTGATTGAAACCGTATTTATTTAGGTCTAGTAAAAATCAGATGAACTTACAATAACTAATCTTAACACTGTCTTTTCATTTTATGTCCTTGTATCCTGGTTAATATGACTATTTCAAAATGTCTTTAAACTCCTTGAATTCCACCTCAGTCTAGACTGAGCACACAGGGTTAGGGTTAAAAAAAGTAAAAAAAAAAAAATAAAAATTAAAAAACCCTGCGATAAATGTGTGAAATGTGGCCGGACCAGCATTTTGACTGTACAAAAAATTCAGTACAGTCTGTCATCAATTTATTTTTTGTGTTTCATTTAAACTAAAATAGTGTCTTACTGCTGAAAATTTTATTTCATTTTTTTCCCTCCTTTTTAGATTCTAAAACATTCATTTATATGCTGCATTCTAGGTAACCCTTTATTTTAATACAGTGAAATCTAAGATGACCATTAAAGCTGCACTTACCAACCCAGCTAAGTGTGGACTTGGGTGTGTGAGTGTTTAAGAACCTACTCTTGAGTGCCTCTACTGGTTTGAACAATGAATGTCAACGACAGCTTGAGGAGTGTGAAAAGCGACGTGTGTGTAATGGGTCGTTGAAATTCATTGCTCAAACCAGTAGAGGCACTCATGAGTAGGTACTTAAACACTCACACACCAAGTGTGGACCTCTTGGAAAAAAGTTAATAAACCTTACCAGAGCATGTTAGACATGATTTTAGGCTGATTTAAGGCATGTCCAAGAGGGGACCTAAAAAATGTCCCCTGTTAGTTTTCAAGTCCACTGTTGGTGAATGTGTGACGACACCCAAGTCCACACTTAGCTGGGTTGGTAAGTGCACACACACACACACACACACACACACACACACACACACACACACACACAAAATCCCAATTTGCATTTGTATAGCTTTGCAGCATTTACATTTGCATTTTAAAACCTCATGGTCACAGTGGCTGAGGGAGAACTTCCACGGCAATTTACAGTGACGGAAATTGACGGAAATGTGACTTTTCATGCAGCCGTTAGCATTGGGCCATATTACCTCCCGAGGGAGTTCTCACATGTTATCAGCCGATTCTGCAACAGCATGCAAGCTTCTGCACGCAGTAGTCTCACAGTTCCAGACATTGCACCCCCAGGCCCTCCTTCTCATCTCTGGAGACTTCAATCATGCCTCCCTGTCCCTCTCCCTCAAGATCATGAACAAAGGAGAGGGAAGCACAGAGATCTACGGTCTAAGCTACAGTTAATACCGCACCAGCTACCGCTGCCAACTATATTCCTCACCAATGTTTGGTCTTTGGCGAACAAGATGGATGAGCTACGACTTCGGATCACATCACAGAGGACTGTTTATGAACTGCAACGTCATGATTTTCAGTGAAATGTGGCTTAACAACAGCATCCCAGACAACGTGATAGAGCTGCACGAACGCCGCATCTTCAGAGCAGACTGAACGGCAGAGCATTCCAGTAAGACCGGTGTGGAGGACTCTGTATTTATGTGAATAAAACTCTGTTATCACTGGGAGCCACTGTTCTGATAATCTGGAATATCTGATTATCAAGTGCAGGCCTTTTAATCTGCCTAGAGAGTTCACATCCACTGTGATAACTGCCGCTTATATACCCCGGATGCTAACGCTGAACTAGCAATGAAAGAACTGTATACTGCTATCCACAAACAACAAACCGCACACCCTTTATTGAGCCTTTATTGTTGCTGGAGACCTCAACCACTTGCTAGCCCCGATTCATTTATTGGAAGCCCAAGAAAAGTCCGGAGAAATCTTAAATTCACAGCTGTAAGTATTTATTGAGGTCACAGGTAAAGCATAGCAGTGCTGGTTGCAGAATGACAGAGCTCTCGCGGGATCTCCGTCAGAATGAGCCAAGATTTCTGATAAAAGTTCACATTTATCTTCTTGGGTTTAAGACAGCCCTGTACAGAAGTTGGACTTATGCGACTGGATGTAACTGGCTAGTTACCAGGATGTGGACAGCCCAACTACTGTCCACATCTTGTCCTTGGAATGTGATAAGCAACCTGTGTGTGTGTTGCTTACGCGTGTATCTAATGTAACAGATGTCACTGACAGAAAAGAGAGAAGAAAAAAGTATCATCTGCCTCCCGTTATGAAATCTGGCTTTAACCAGTCACGTTATCTTACAACTCTGAAAATTACATTTCCCCTTTTGACATGATTTTATTATTTCAATTAAAATGAGGGATTTTATGTATTCTCATTTTACAATGCTGATAAACTAATGATTAATAAACTAATGGTAAATCAATCTCATCATCAGAAGCTTAAGGTCTCCATACAGTGATCGTCTATATCCAGACACTATCTAACAAAGACTTGAAAAGTATTACTTAATTGGCACAATAAATGAGAATCGATATGAATGATAAATGATAAATCATAATAAAAAGAGTGAATTTGGCGATAGTGAGAAATAATCAGAATCAGAATCAGAAAGCCTTAGAAAGTGTGGGATTAGGAAAAAAACACCTCAACACACAAGCAACATAATAAGACATTACAACAAAACTCAGAGACTTGCACATGTGGGAGCGGGTGAGGGTTTTCGGGGGGGGGGGGGGGGGGGGTTCGCAGCAGAGACACAGAGGGGGCATGCACGCAGCCACATTACGGCGCCTCACAGCAACCCTCCGAGCTATACTACGACAAGGAAAGGAGGGGTGAGGGAGACACGAAGGTGTTGAGTTTGAGGGGTGTGTGTGTGTTATATGTGTCTTTGTGTGTGTATGTGTAAGCCCATGAATTCTGTCTGTCTGTGCCATTGGCGCTCTGACAAAGATCTATCCTGAACTGCTAAGAGTGGGTTCCAGACTGTCTGTTCTGATCTGTGCTACGGTTTAACAGGGAGAACCAGTCGAACTGCGGTGGACAGCCAGTGTTGGACAGACATGCTTCAGGGGCCTGGGCCTCCTGGTGTCGGTAACAGCAGAGGAGCGGTGCCTTTTAGTAGCTATTTAACCCAGGTAGATGAGTGATAATGGCTGCAGGATGTCGGTCCAACAAGATTGATGGTTGTATGGTAAAACGTTGCGACTAGTAATAAAGTAGAAAAGCACCTCTTATCGCCAATTGAAATTATCTACAAAAATATTCTTACTGGGTTACCTTAATGATTAAAGAAAAACAAATGGCTTTAACTCTTAAAGGTTATATGGCTAAACGTGATAAAAATTGAAGTTACGAATATTGAAATTACAAAAAAGGAAAACATATTCCATATTCATGTCTGCTTCTGCTTCCACTTCAGTCTCTTCCCCCCTGGGCTCAGAGAGGGAGACCATAGGAATCATCTCACCAGGATGTTGTACTAATTGATAAGGAGGTGGTGGTGGAAATTTATCATTGATGGCCGTAGTGATCCACTTTGGACAGAGGTGTCTGATGCATGGTATGCAGCAACAACCGCATAGGGTGAAAATAGTCACTGCTGCAATAAGTGAGATAAATACAAAAGCAATTAGTGTCTTCCATTTGCCAAGCATTCTATGAAACCAATTAGTTAGTGGGCTCTCATTCCCTGAGTGTTCTGCTAATTCCTCAGACAGTATTTTAAGGCCAGAAAGAGCTTGGGTTTGGGATGAAAGTAGCAGCCAATTGTTCATGTAGGCCCGCTATGGCATCTCTGGTCATGTTATTTAGTCTGTGGATATTAAAATGAATGTAGTTAATTCTATCCACATTATTATTTATGGTCACCCACCAAGATAGGGATTCAAATCCTGTTGCAGTTTGATTAGCTAATTTATACTCATCAGGTACACCTCTGGGGACTCCAGTTGCATCTATATAGGTTGGAGAGTTTTGGTAGGTGTGCCTCTTACCCACCTAGAGAATGGATCTACACAAAGAAAATATCTTCTACCTTTGGTTCTGTGGGCTGCTCTCATATCAGTGAAGTCAATTTGTATTTCTTTCCATCAGGTGCTGGGAAGCTATCCAGTCCAGCCTTGAGTGAGACCTTTGGATTAAGCTGACTGCATATCTCACATGACTGTACAAAATATTTAGTGATATCTTTGAGGTGGGGATGCCACCAATGTTGTGAAATGAGATCTGTTACTTTTGAGCTAGCACAGTGACCTCTACCATTGTGCTTCTTGGCACAGTAAGTTTAGTAGTCCAGCTGGAGCTACCATTTTGCCTTTGTGATTTCTCCTGTCCTGTAGAATCTTCTGTGGCTCCTTTTCCTTCCATGCCTGTTTCTTGGATGGAGCAGCAGCTGCTTCTAGGAGTTCTTTGATGTTCTGTACACATAGATCTCTGTGTGATGTGTCATCTGGCATCTTTTGAGACATTTGTTTATATACATTCTAGCCTGCAATTGCTTTTGCTGCCATATCTATTGCATTATTGCCTCTTGCTACTCTACCATCTCCTTTTTGATGTCCTCTGCACTTGACTATAATGTCCTGATTTGGTTCAAGCAGGGAAAAATAGAGATCAAGTAGCTGATTCAGATGTTTAACAGAGCTGCCAGCTGAGGTCACAAAACCTTTCAGATCTTGTCGTCTTGCAGGTTCCCATGGACAGCGGCTGAATCTGGATTGTGGATTTCAGCTGCATCTCCTGCCTTGGCCCTGCCTGACATCCACTGCAACTGCTACCGCTGTTATTACATCCACTGTCACTGTTACTGTGACTGCATGTCTGTCTCTCTGTCTCTGTCTGTCTCTCTCTCTCTCTCTGACTGCTTTTCTGTCTGTCTGTCTGTCTGTCTGTCTGTCTGTCTGTCTGTCTGTCTGTCTGTCTGTCTCACTCTCTCTCTCTTGCTCTTCCTCTCTCACCCAACCGGTCGAGGCAGATGGCCACCCACCCAGAGTCTGGTTCTGCTCGAGGTTTCTGCCTGTTAAAAGGAAGTTTTTCCTCGCCACTGTCGCCAAGTGCTTGCTCATGGGGGAATTGTTGGTTTCTTTGTAGATAAAAGAGCTTGGTCTGTACCAGCTCTATATGGAAAGTGTCCTGAGACAACTTCTGTTGTGATTTGGTGCTATACAAATAAAATTGAAATTGAAATTGAATTGAAATTGAAGTAGCTGATTCAGATGTTTAACAGAGCTGCCAGCTGAGGTCACAAAACCTTTCCTTCTCCAATGACACGTGTCCACATGTACAGCTCGGACTGCATAAGCCGAATCAGTGTAGATAGTTAAAGTCTTTCCTTTTGCTAATTTGCATGCTTCTGTTATCGCAACTATTTATGTGAGATGTTTTTTGTACTGCTTTCCCTATAGCTGCTACGGGTCTGACACATGTAGGGTGTCTATTTCCAAATTTTCTGACTTAGAGCAACATCAACACTTATTAAACAGAAGGGTTCACTTTCCTGTCTGTTGATAGCAGCAGCAGCAGTTTTAATGTCAAATGAAAGCTTTGTCATTTGATGTTTTGGCCAGGGTATGTTATCTTTGGCTCAGTACATTGTGTCTCTGGAGGAGTCAAGGTCTTAACTGGCATTTGATGTTTTGGTTGTGCAGAAGACTGTATGTGAATAGAGTGCTTGCCTTCTCCTAAAAAACAAACAAACAAACAAACAAACAACTGACATTTTATCAGAAATGTTTCTGCCCTTTTTAATTTCTCTTTCTGCCTTGCCATTTTGCAGCCTTCCTGCCTCCTGTAGCTTTGCTTTTGCCTGTTCCAAACAGCCTGTTGCTTGCTTAAAAAAAACATATACAAAATACATACTAAAATCACTTCGCCTGATCCATACTTTCTGTTGCCTGCTTCAAAAACATATTGAAATCACTTGGTTTTGGTGGAGCGCTTCCACATCCTGCAAACATTTCCCTCATTTGCATTTCCCTAATCCAGTCTACAAATCTATCCACTCCTTCCTTCTCCCTCTTTCAGAACTTTCTTCTGCCATATTGTCACTGTTTCAATTAATACTGACCCCAAGGAGCAGGGTTTACACCACTTATCAATAACTTTCTTTGACATTCTTTAAATATTTTTACATGTTATTCAGAGAGGGTGAATGGCGCAGTGCCTGAGTGAGGACCTGATCAAGAAGCTTCTACATGGAACCTAATACTCTGTGCACTTGATCACTGGGGGTTCTCCCAGTCTATTCACTCATTTTAATTCACCAACTGTTATGGCTGTGGTTCCTGGCTATGTTTTGTTTTCTCCTTTTTTCCTGATGTGCGTCTAGGGCCGGAGCGTGGCAGGGGCGGAGCTGATCTCCTCCGCGGTGAGCAGCGAGTCGACACACCTGTCTCTAATCTCCCTCATCAGGGTCCGCCTTCTTAAGCAGGCTTCTCCCATACTCTGGTGCCAGATGATCCTTTGTTCTAGCCATTGTGTCTCGCAAGAAACGATCTCTCGGCCTCTGCCACGTGTCCTGTTGCCCGAGCGTCCGCACGCTGTTCTCCTGAGTTTTTTCTTGTGAGTTTCTGTTTCAGGATGTGAGCTTTTTCCCATTAGGAGTTTTTTGTTACTTACCAGAGTCTGTTGAGTTTCTCCAGTACTTTTCGTTTTTGGTTTGCCTGAGAGCTTTTTCCCGAAGAGGAGTTTTGTGTTTCGTCCTGCACTGACCGGCTCACTCCTGCTTCAGCCGCTCTCAGGAAGACAAGTGACTCACCCGGTGACTGTTGAGTTTTCCCTCCAGCACCTGCGGATTACTATAGCCTGAGTGCTTTCCCGTTTAACGGTGTTTTGTGTTCTTTCTCCAGAAGCTGTCGAGGGATCTCCAGCTAGACTGCCACCCTTGGTTCTGATTATCGCCATCAGGCTGATTATCATTTTTTGCCTTATTGATTTTGTTCAATAAACTGTTATCTCTGTTCTCCGCATCTGAGTCCAGTTTTCTCAGCCCCGGCCGTAACAGAATCATCTGGCCAGAATGGACTCAGCGGAGACCGACTGGCTGAAACAGATTCTCTCCAGTCAGGGGGTCCTGCTAGGACAACATGAAGCGACGCTGCGCCAACTGTCGGATCATCTCCAGCAGCTGACTACCAGCGTCACTCAGCTGGGAGGACAGCTGTCCGACATCCGGGACCAGCTCACCTCTCCAGTTTCGCCGGCCGAACCTCCACCTCTTCCTCCAGCCGCCGACCTGCCTGCCGTTTCCGCTCCTCAAGCTAGGGAGCCCTACATCCCCATCCCAGCCAGATACTCCGGGGATTTGGGCACTTGCGCTCAATTCCTCCATCAATGTTCGCTAGTGTTCAGTCAGCAGCCCTCCACTTATGCCACCCACCAGTCAAGAATCGCCTTTGTAATGAGCTTACTGTCAGGGGAAGTCGCAGCCTGGTCGTTAGCCATCTCAAAACAGAATTCAGATTTGTTATCTAATTACCTTCTTTTTACTGAAGAGATGAAGCAGGTTTTCGACCACCCCGTCAAGGGCAGAGAGGCGTTGAGTCAGCTACTTGACCTTCGGCAGGGCAGTCAGTCAGTCTCAGTATACGTGGTTAATTTTCGGATTCTGGCAGCTGAAAGTGGCTGGGGAGACCCGGCTCTTCGAATGATTTTTTACAAAGGACTAGCTGAAGAAATTAAGGATGAGCTTGCCGCTCGAAATGAGTGTTCGTCTTTAAACAACCTAATTGATGTAGCCATCTCCTTAGATAACAGGTTGAGGGAGAGGTGCAGGGAGATTGCCGCACGCTGGAGACCGCGTTTCAACGCTTTCCAGCGGGGCGGCCCAGCAGATCCTGCACCGCCACCTTCGCCCTCTACTCCTCCTGACGCACAACCCAGTTCTTCTGAGGAGCCCATGCAGCTGGGTCGGGCCCGCCTCACACCAGCAGAGCGTCAGCAACGCATTCGGGACCAGCTGTGCCTCTACTGCAGGCTGAAGGGTCACTTCCGCGCACAGTGTCCGACGGTGCCAAAAGGCCGGGCTCATCAGCTGGCAGGGGGGTGCTGGTGAGCCGAATTTCCTCCTCCTCTTCTTCGAGGTTGCTGGTACAAGGTATGGTACAAGGTACGGAGCTGACCATCCCTCTAGAGGTCCTGGTGGACTTGGGCGCGGACGATAATTTTATTGACAATGACTTTGTTAAGACTCATAACCTTTCCCTGAATCGGCTCACCACTCCAAAAGAAGTGGTAGCGGTAGACGGTAAACTTACTGAATTGGTTACTCACAAGACTGAGCCTATTAGACTAGTGTTGGCAAACAATCATCATGAATTCATTGATTTTTTTGTCATATCCTCACCCATGTCCTCTGTCATTTTGGGGATTCCCTGGCTACAGAAGCAAAATCCCCTGATAGACTGGTCTTCCTCCACTATTAGGAACTGGAGCAGTTTTTGCCATGCTCACTGTCTGAGGTCTGCTGTTCCAGCGAAGGTTTCCGGCGACAGCCATCCACCCGAGACGGTGGATTTGAGCAACGTACCCTCTGAGTACCATGACCTCGGGGAGGTTTTTAGCAAAAGAAATGCCGGTGCACTTCCTCCCCACAGACCCTATGACTGTGCTATCGAGCTTTTCTTTGTCGAGAAAAAAGATAAGACTCTCCGCCCCTGCATCGATTACACCGGGTTAAATGATATAACTGTTAAAAATAAGTATCTGCTCCCTCTTCTCAACTCAGCTTTCAGTCCCCTTCATGATGCCTGTGTGTTTTCCAAACTAGATCTCAGGAATGCTTACTGCTTGGTCAGGATCCGCGAAGGGGACGAGTGGAAGACTGCCTTTAACACTCATTTGGGTCATTTTGAGTATTTAGTAATGCCTTTTGGGCTGACCAATGCCCCCGCCGTTTTTCAAGCCATGGTCAATGATGTTTTGAGGGATTTACTAAACCGAAGCGTATTTGTGTATTTGGACGATATTTTAATCTTCTCTCGCTCACTGGATGAGCATGTGGACCATGTCCGGGACGTTTTGCAGAGACTTCTAAAGAATCGTTTGTTTGTGAAGCCTGAAAAGTGTGAATTTCATGTAACATCTGTAAAGTTCTTGGGCTATGTTATTGAAAAGGGGCAGCTGAGAGCGGATCCTGCCAAGATAGAGGCAGTGAGAGATTGGCCGGAGCCGGCTACCCGCAAACAGCTACAAAGGTTTCTGGGATTCGCTAACTTTTATCGTAGATTTATCAGGAACTACAGCCATATAGCTGCCCCTCTCTCCCAGCTTACGTCCTCTAAAATTTCCTATAGGTGGTCCCCTGAGGCTCAAATCGCTTTTGATAGACTTAAGTCTATGTTCATTAATGCACCTGTCTTAATCTACCCAGATCCGGGCCAGCAATTCGTGGTTGAGGTGGACGCTTCGGACTCAGGGGTCGGGGCCGTCCTCTCCCAGCGCCTGCCTGCGGACAATAAAATCCATCCCTGTGCCTTTTTCTCACGCCGGCTCACACCGGTGGAACGCAATTATGACGTGGGGAACCGGGAGCTGCTGGCTGTGGTTCTGGCTCTGCAGGAGTGGCGGCATTGGCTGGAGGGGACTGTGCAGCCCTTCATCGTCTGGACTGATCATAAAAATCTCTCCTACCTGCGCTCAGCTCCCAGGTTGAACTCCCGTCAAGCCCGGTGGTCCCTGTTCTTAGGACGATTTAACTTCACTCTCACCTACCCTCCTCGCACGTAGTATCGCAAAAATCAGGCATATTTTGTCTCAAAATGATGCAGAAAAACTAGTCCATGCATTCGTAACTTCCAGGCTGGATTATTGCAATTCTTTACTATCAGGCTGCCCAAATTCGCTGCTGAATATTCTCCAGTTGCTCCAGAATGCTGCAGCACGTGTTCTGACAAAAACCAGGAAGCGAGATCATATTTCTCCAATACTCGCCACTTTGCACTGGCTCCCTGTAAAGTTTAGAATAGAGTTTAAAATTCTCCTCCTTACTTACAAAGCCATAAATGGCCAGGCACCTTCTTATCTTAAAGAGCTCATAGTACCTTATTGCCCTACTCGAACACTGCGTTCCCAGAATGCAGGTCTACTTATGGTTCCTAAAGTCTCAAAAAGCAGAACAGGAGTCAGAGCATTCAGCTATCAAGCTCCTCTCCTGTGGAACCATCTTCCAGTCTTTGTCCGGGAGGCAGACACTGTCTCTACATTTAAGAGTAGGCTTAAAACTTTCCTTTTTGATAAAGCTTATAGTTAGGGCTGGCTCAGGCTTGTCCTGGACCAGCCCCTAGTTATGCTGCTATAGGATTAGACTGTTGGGGGACATCCAAAGATACACCGAGCTCCTCCGTCCTTCTGTCCCTCTCCATCCGCACGCTCTCATGTCCTACCACGGCGTGTTACTAACTTAGCTCCTTCCCCGGAGTCTCTGTGCTTTGTCGTCTTGCAGGTTCCCATGGACAGTGGCTGAATCTGGATTGTGGATTTCAGCTGCGTCTCCTGCCTTGGCCCTGCCTGACATCCACTGCAACTGCTACTGCTGTTATTACATCCACTGTCACTGTTACTGTGACTGCATGTCTGTCTCTCTGTCTCTGTCTCTCTCTCTGTCTCTCTGTCTCTCTCTCTCTCTCTCTCTCTCTGACTGCTTTTCTTTCTGTCTGTCTGTCTGTCTGTCTGTCTGTCTGTCTGTCTGTCTGTCTGTCTGTCTCACTCTCTCTCTCTTGCTCTTCCTCTCTCACCCAACCGGTCGAGGCAGATGGCCGCCCACCCAGAGTCTGGTTCTGCTCGAGGTTTCTGCCTGTTAAAAGGAAGTTTTTCCTCGCCACTGTCGCCAAGTGCTTGCTCATGGGGAATTGTTGGTTTCTTTGTAGATAAAAGAGCTTGGTCTGTACCAGCTCTATATGGAAAGTGTCCTGAGACAACTTCTGTTGTGATTTGGCGCTATACAAATAAAATTGAATTGAATTGAATTGAATTGGTTCCAAGAATCAAAAGCCTGATGCTCTTTCCCGACTGTTTGCCCCAGCGGAAAAGGAGACCGGTGCTGAGACCATCCTCCCCCCATCATGCATCGTGGGCGCAGTTCGATGGAAAGTGGAGCTGGAGGTTCGCGCTGCTCTCCGAGACCACCCGGCCCCAGACGGCTGTCCTCCAGGACGGCTTTACGTTCCTCCTCCTGCGAGATCCTCGGTGCTCCAGTGGGGGCACTCCTCCAAGATCGCCTGTCACCCGGGCTCCCACCGAACTCTTTCCCTGATACAACAGCATTTCTGGTGGCCTTCTATGGCTGCGGACACCCGGGGCTTTGTCGCCGCATGCACGGTTTGCGCATGGAATAAGCCCTCCCACCGCGCCCCTGCTGGTCTCCTGCATCTGCTGCCCATCCCGTCCCGCCCCTGGTCGCACATCGCGGTGGACTTTGTTTCCGGTCTCCCACCTTCCGATGGCAACACTGTTATTTTGACTGTGGTGGACCGGTTCTCCAAGGCAGTGCACTTTGTTCCCCTCCCTAAGCTGCCCTCAGCCTTGGAGACCACGTCGTTGTTAATCTGTCATGTTTTTCGTCTCCACGGCATCCCACAGGACATCATTTCCGACCGGGGCCCCCAGTTCACTTCCCAGGTCTGGACGGCCTTTTGCCAGGCGCTGGGTGCTTCCGCCAGCCTCTCTTCGGGTTACCACCCCCAGTCTAACGGCCAGACGGAGCGTGCCAACCAGTCCTTGGAAGCCTCCTTGCGGTGCGTTGCCTCCCGTCTTCCCGCCTCCTGGTCGGCACATCTTCCGTGGGTTGAGTATGCGCACAATTCCCTCGTTAGCTCCGCTACGGGGCTGTCTCCATTTATGGTGATGTCGGGGTTCCAGCCTCCCTTGTTCCCCAGCCAGGAGGTGGAAGTGACTGTTTCCTCTGTCCAAGCGCAGTTCCAGCGGGCTCGACGCATCTGGCAGGAGGCTTGGGCTGCGCTGCTCCAGACAGTGGAGCGTAACCGCCGATTGGCGGACCAGAGTATCGGGTGGGTCAGCGGGTCTGGCTGTCGTCCAAGGATCTCCCCCTGCAGACAGACTCTCGGAAGATGGCTTCCAGGTACATTGGTCCGTATACTGTGGAGAGGATAATTAATGCCAGCTCCGTCCGTCTGAAACTTCCCGCAGCTCTTCGGATCCATCCTGTATTCCACATCTCTCTCCTCAAGCCGGTGGTCGACAGCCCTCTGCATCCCCGTGCGGCTCCGCCGCCTCCCCCCGCCTCAATAAATAAACTGTTATCTCTGTTCTCCGCATCTGAGTCCAGTTTTCTCAGCCCCGGCCGTAACACCAACCTTCATAATACCCTAACTGAAAATCCCCTCTAAACTATTCCAATGCCCCCCTTTTACAGAACTACTTGAGATCTGTTTCAGTGCAGGAATTCTCGATCAGTCCTGCTGATCGATACAATTCAATTAAATTCAATTCAATATTCCTTTATTAGTCCCACAAGGGGAAATTCCAACATACAGCAGCATCAATAAAGTGTATAAAGTATAAGTGCAATCCAAATTCAAAACAAGTATATGTACAAGAGTGGGATAAAAGAATAATGTCATCCTAAGAAATTGTAGATAGTATTTACAGATTGTTATGCACTGATTATTGCACATTATTGCATTATCGCACAGGTTATTGCACAGATTGTAAACATATTATTGTACTGATTACTTGGAGCAGTTTCTGTTGTACAGTCTGACGGCCGCAGGAAGGAATGACCTGCGGTAGCGCTCCTTCACACACTTTGGATGTAGCATCCTGTCACTGATGGAGCTCCTCAGTGCAGTGAGTGTGTGTTGGAGGGGGTGGGAGTCATTGTCTGTCATGGAGGACAGCTTGGCTGTCATCCTGCTCTCCCCCACCTCCTCCACCTGTTCCAGAGGGCATCCCAGGACAGAGCTGGCCTTTCTGATGAGTTTGTCCAGCCTCTTCCTGTCAGCTGCTGTGATGCTGCTCCCCCAGCAGACTACTCCGTATAATAGGGCAGAGGCCACAACAGTCATAGAAGATCTTCAGGATTGCCCCCCGCACCCCAAAAGACCTCAGCCTCCTGAGCAGATAGAGTCTGCTCTGTCCTTTTTTATAAAGTGCAGTGGTGTTATGAGTCCAGTCCAGTTTGTTGTTCAAATGAACACCCAGGTACTTATAAGATGTCACCATCTCAATGTCCCTTCCCTGGATGTTCACTGGTGATGGGGAAGAATGCGGGTGGCGGTGGCGGAAGTCCACAACCAGCTCCTTGGTTTTATCCGCATTAATCAGCAGGTGGTTCTGCTGACACCAGTCCACAAAATCCTGAATGAGTCTTCTGTATTCAATTCAATTCAATTCAATTCAATTCAATTCAATTCAATTCAATTCAATTCAATTCAATTCAATTCAGTTCAATATTCCTTTATTTGTCCCTCGAGGGGAAATTCCGAATTTCACAGCAGCATCAATAATAGAATAGAATATTAAAAGACAAAGTGCATGCAGTTAACACAAGGTATATACAAAATGGTGTACTGGGAATAGTATTTACAGACTTTTATGTCCTAAAATATTGCACAGTTTACAGAGAAATATTGCACAGATTACAGGCTTTTATGTACTGAAATATTGCACAGATTATTGCCCAGGTTATTGCACAGATTGTTTCCCAAAAAAATGTTCAGTTCAGTTATTGCACAGAATGTTATGCAGATTATTGTACCACCTACTTGGAGCAGTTTCTATTGTAAAGTCTGATGGCTGCAGGAAGGAAAGACCTGCGATACCGCTTCTTCACACACTTTGGATGTAGCATCCTGTCACTGATGGAGCTCCTCAGTGCAGTGAGTGTGTGTTGGAGGGGGGGTGGGAGTCATTGTCTGTCATGGAGGACAGCTTGGCTGTCATCCTCCTTTCCCCCACCTCCTCCACCTGTTCCAGAGGGCATCCCACGACAAAGCTGGCCTTCCTGATGAGTTTGTCCAGCCTCTTCCTGTCAGCTACTGTGATGCTGCTCCCCCAGCAGACTACACCATAGAACAAGGCCGAGGCCACAACAGAGTCATAGAAGATCTTCAGGAGTGCCCCCCGCACCCCAAAAGACCTCAGCCTCCTGAGCAGGTAGAGTCTGCTCTGTCCTTTTTTATAAAGTGCAGTGGTGTTGTGAGTCCAGTCTAGTTTGTTGTTCAGATGAACACCCAGGTAATTATAAGATGTGACCATCTCAAAGTCCCTTCCCTGGATGTTCACTGGTGATGGGAGAGAGTGTGGGCGCCGACGGAAGTCCACAACCAGCTCTTTGGTTTTATCCGCATTAATCAGCAGGTGGTTCTGCTGACACCAGTCCACAAAATCCTGAATGAGTCCTCTGTATGACCTATCGTCCCCATCTGTGATGAGGCCGACAATGGCAGAGTCATCAGAGAACTTCTGCAGGTGGCAGGTGGGTGACAGGTGGGAAAAGTCCGCTGTATAAAGGGTGAAGAGGAACGATGCCAGCACCGTTCCCTGGGGGGCCCCACACTGCAGAGGACAGTCCCTGACACACAGTCCCGTGTCCTCACATACTGTGGGCGGTTGGAGAGGTAATCCACTATCCAGCATGTGAAGTGTTGGTCTACTCCTGAAAGCTCCAGCTTGTTCCTCAGGATGGCTGGCCTGATGGTGTTGAAAGCACTGCTAAGATCCAGGAAAAGGACCCGAACAGAGCTCCCCAGCAACTCCAGGTGAGACAGGGCTCATGGAGGAGGAAGATGAGGGCATCGTCCACTCCGATGCCAGGCTGCAGCGGGTCCATGGATGAGCTCACCAGGGGACGCAGGTGGGTAAGGACCAGCCGCTCCAGGGCCTACATGAGGTGTGATGTTAGTGCCACCGGCCTGTAGCAGCTAGGGTCCTTGGGATGTGGGGTCTTTGGCACAGGTACCACGCAGGACGTCTTCCAGAGTCGCGCCACCTTTCCCAGTCTCAGACTCAGGTTGAACAGGTGTCCAATGATCCCGCTCAGCTGATCAGAGCAGGATCTGAGGAGTGTGGGACTGAGGCCATCCGGTCCTGCAGCCTTCCTGGTCTTTAACCTCCTCAGCCGATTTCTCACCTGGAGAGGTGTAAGAGACAAGTTGGAGCATGGGGGCTGAGTGTCTTGTGAAGTGGATGGGGGGCTGGGAGGAACAGTGGGGAGTGGCGTTGGAGGTGGTGAGCTGAATACTGTGGGGGGGGGGGGGGGGGTACTTGGGCAGAGTGCTGGCAGAACAAAGGAGGGCTGCTGCAGTGCTGGTACAGCTGGGGGATGGGCAGATGTTTCCTCAAACCTGCAGAAGTAGCTGTTCAGCTCATCTGCCCAATTTGAATCCCCAGCTGCCTGAGAGTTTGGCTTCTGGTGGCCTGAAATGGTTTTCAGGCCTCTCCAGACTCCCCTGGTGTTGTTCTCTTGCAGCTGTTCCTCCATTCTCCTCCTGTATCTGTCAGCATCAGCAGTGACAGCTCAAACACCCCAACCATGGACTGTTTGCCCCCCTACCATCTGGTCGGAGGTTCAGGAGCCTCCGTTCCCAGCACCAGCAGGCACAGGAACAGCTTCTTTTCCAGAGCTGTTACCCTACTGAACTCTGAGCACTACTGAGCACCTCCAGGGGAACAATGGATAAAGGATGGAGGTGAGGAAAGCTACAGGCCCAGATGGCATCAGCTCCAGACTGCTCAGGGACTGTGCAGATCAGCTCTGTGGGGTCCTGCTACACATCTTCAACATCAGCCTCAGTCTGGAGAGAGTTCCAGCCCTTTGAAAAACTTCTTGTGTGGCTCCTGTCCGAAAGACCGCACAACCCAGGGAGTGTAGTGTGGCTCCACAGGGGACAGTGCTTTCTCCTTTCATCTTCACCCACTACACATCAGACTTCAGACACAACACCAACAGCTGCCACATCCACAAGTTCCCCGATGATACAGCCATCCGTGGATGTGTATCACAAGGGAACGAATTGGAATACAGGGAGGTTGTAACCAACTTTGTGACTGGTGTGGACTGAACCACCTGCATATAAATGCCAGCAAGACAAAGGGGATGGTGATTGATTTCTGAAGAAATGTACCACAGACTACACCAGTGAACATCCATAGTTCGGACATTGAGATCGTGGGGGATTACAAATACCTATGTGTTCACCTCAAGAACAAATTGGACTGGACAAATAATACAGATGTCCTGTGCAGGAGGGGCCAAAGTCGTCTGCACTTGTTCAGAAGACTGAGGTTCTTTGGGGTATGTAGCGCACTGTTAAAAACATTTTACTACTCTGTGGTGGCATCTGCAGTTTTCTATGCAGTGATGGGGCTGTGGAAGCTCTGACAGGGACAGGAAAAGACTTAGCAAACTGGTCAGGCCAGCTAGCTCTGTCCTGGATGCCCCTGGGGGGCTTAAGGAGCTTCTTCAGTAACAGACTGCTGCATCCAGTCTGTAAGAAAGAACGCTACCGCAGGTCCTTCATCGCAACAGCTGTCAGACTTTTTAAAACCAGCATCATGTAATATAGCACTGTGTTGATGCTGTCTTTCTCAATCCTGCATCATAGATAGCACTACTGTTCATAGGCTCTGATGCTAATATCTGCTCACATTTTTCCATTTCACCTGGTGCAATTTTAAAATTTCTAAGTTGTATACTTCTCTAACACTATTTATTATCCATATTGGCAACTGTACATAAACTGTATATATTGTGCATATATAGTAGTATAGTATTTCCCAAGTGAAATTATATTTTTCTCAGTATTCTCAAGTGCAATACATGTCATGTCAGTAGTTTTTTCTCAATAAGACTTCTAGCAACAGTACTTTTTTATGGCAATAGGATTCTTTGGCATTTACTATTTGTTAATGATCTGTACAAATGTACATAGACATAGTTGTTTTGTTTTTTGTTTTTTTGTATCTTGTAAACTTTTCTATCTTTATTTTGACTTCTGTATGCCATTGTGCTTGATTTTTGTATTCTGCTTGCTGTAACAACTAAATTTCCCCGGTGTGGGATTAATAAAGTCTTATCTTATCTTACCTTACAAACAAACAATAAAATCTTAAAATCAGTTCTGACACTGACAGGTAGCCAGTGAAGGGCAGCAAAGATTGGGGTGATATGGTCTCTTCTCTTAATCAGAGTTGAAAGTCTGGCATCAGTGTTTTGTATACCATAAATTGCAATCTTTGGATGTTTTGCCTGCTGATACTAGAATAAAGGGTGTCATACCCTACATTTACACGTAGCAGGGTATTTTGGAAAATGGATATTTTAGCCCCTCCATTTTCAAAAATAGCATCGTGCACACAACATCGTTTTAAAAAATGTTATCGTTTACATCAGGCCTGGCCAACCCGCGGCTCTTTGCCTGGTTTCATGCGGCTCTTACGTTCATTTCGAAGTTTGTGTTTTTTAATGTGCTTGTTCGCTTCGCTTGAATTCAATACGGTATTTTTGTCAAACGCACATGTGCGTGAGATGAAAATACCGCAAAGTTTCCCAGTAGGGGCAAGATCATTTGTGGCAACAATGATCAATCAAGTGCGCTCTCAAAATGGCAGAGAAAAAATGCACAGCAAAATGAAAATATGATGAACACAGGACATTTTTAACGGAGTGGGAGAGTTTATATTTTTTTGTTGAACGTAATGGCAAGCCATTCTGCCTTATATGTCAGGCGTCATTAGCGCATTTCAAAGCTTCAAATCTTCAGCGCCACTTCAGCTCACTCCATGCTAACATCGACCAGGAATTTCCGAAAGGGACTGAACTTCGCAAAGCACAAGTTGGTCACTTTGAAAAGTCAGGCAGAAAAGCAGATACAGCTTTTCCAAAAAATTTATGAAGCACTCAGAGACTGTAACGCTTGCATCGTATCAACTGGCTTGGAACATTGCACGGGCTAAAAAGCCATACAATGAAGGTGTTCGTTAAAAAATGGCTTAGTGACGACACAGAACATCAGACATTAACACGGCTATTGAATCACAGTCGCACTCTGACCTTCAAGCATGTGAGTATTTTAGTGTCGCATTGGATGAAAGTTGTGACATACAAGACAAGCCTCAGTTGGCAATATTTGCACGGTGTAAGGGAAATTCTCCTTGTTGCTTGTTGAGAGTTGCTAATTCTCTGAAGAATTATAGACTTGGTGTGATGAATCAGGTCTCTTTAATACATGCAGCATGGAGGGAAGACTCACGCACAGTGTTCTCTGCAGATTTCCACAATGTCTTGGCTTTTATACTTGACAACAAATGGTTGTCACAGACACCTGGTAATGATAAATCTTTCCTTCAAAAACAATGACCATTTGGGGAAGTTCACTCATCCTGTTTCCCAGGGTTCATAAACTCCTCAGGTACAGTGAATCGCACCTTAACCTTCCCCCTCTATCCTGTGTCCCTCACTCAATTGTCCTTTGATCCTCTTTCTCCCCTCAGTGACAAAGGGCCATAAAGAGTTTTACAATTCATAGACTGATTCCCAGGATTAGTAAGTCATCTAATTCCTACAACGGTCTGTGTCAAACGATTGTGTGATCAAAGAAGAACTCCTTGATATTGTGCAATTAAAAGACAGAACCTGTGGCATAGATGTGAAAGAAACAATGATGACTGCATTTGCAAAAGCAAAACTGCCCATACTGAAACTAACTGCAATAGCCACGGATGGAGCGCCAGCCATGATTGGATCTGTGAACGGGCTTGTGGGGCTGTGCAAAGCTGACCAAACATTTCCAGAGTTTTGGAATTTCCACTGCATCATCCACAGGGAGCAAACTCGTGTCTAAATCATTACATTTAGATAACGTCATGAAGCCTGTGATGGAAATTGTCAACTACATCTGCACACATGTGCTTAACCACAGGAAATTCAGGAATCTTATCGCTGAGCTGGACCAAGGGCTTCCAGGTGACCTGCCGCTGCACTGCACTGTGAGATGGCTGTCTAAAAGCCAGATACTCTCTCGCTTCTTTGAGCTTTTGGATGCCGTGAAACTGTTCATGGAAGAGAAGGACAAGGACTATCCCGAGCTCTCGGACCTTGAGTGGATTATGGATCTGGCCTTTTTGGTCACTTGCTGTGTCACTTGGACAGACTGAAAAATGCTGCCTGACCTGGTGCAAAGTGTGTTTGCATTTGTCAACAAACTGAAGCTGTTCAAGGCGCATATTCAAAAGGGAGATTTAACGCATTTTCCCACTCTGCTAGAAGCCAGCGGGCAAGTCATCAGTGCTGCCCTGAATAAGCAAAGAGCCAGATATGCAACACTGGTGTAAAAAACGGAATGAAAGCTTTGTGACCCCGTCCATGATCTATAACTGAAAAGGCCACAGATTACGTTCCTCGTTGACCCATTTAATGCGAAGACGGCCTGTTTGAAAGCCCCGCTAGTCACAGATGAGGCTGCGGCTGAGTTGGACATGATCGATCTTTGTGAGGAGGACCAACTGAAACCTGCTCTAACGGAAGGGACCATTGAGTTCTGGAAAAGTGTGCCAATGGAAATATACCCCAATGTCAAACGGGCTGCGCTTAAGATACTGTAAATGTTTGAGTCAACATACGTCTGCAAGTCTGTGTTTCCTACCCTGAAACATGTGAAATCAAAGCATCGATCTGTTCTGACTGACACCCATGTGAAAGAATTGCTTCGAGTGGCAACAACGGAATACAAGCCAGATTTGAAGAGGATTGTTCAAGGCAAGGAATGCCAGAAGTCCCGCTAAGCAACGTGCATAGTAAAAGAAAAATGCTATTGTAAATTATTATATTTTTGTTTGTGGACTTGGTTGAACTGAGAGTTTGTGTGTGTGAGACAGTGCACACAGTGTTCAATGTTGAAAATGACTGGCCTGTGGTCTTCGTACTGTAGGAGTCAATTTCTGTCCTTATCATGTTGGTGTGTGACATTTACAATAAATCTGTTTGAGCAGAGGTCTGTGTGTGTGTGTGTGTGTGTGTGTGTGTGTGTGTGTGTGTGTGTGTGTGTGTGTGTGTGTGTGTGTGTATGAGAGAGAGAGAGAGGAAGGGATGGGGTGATGTTCATGTGTGCCCATGTGTGGCTCTTTGCGGTAACACATATGTGGCTCTTAGTCTCTGACTGGTTGGCCCCCCCTGTTTTACATAAACCCGGATAAATCTGGGATTATTACGGATGGCGCACCTGCCATGGCTGGCAAGCGAAGTGGATTATCAACCCTTGTTTGTAACAAAGTCAGCAAATAAGGAGGCAAAGCTATCAAACTCCACTGCATTATTAATCAACAAGTTGTCTGTGCCAAACATATGAAATATGATCATGTTATGAAACTGGTGATAAAGGCTATTAATTACATTCATTCCAAAGCCCTGTGCCACTGCCAGTTTCAACAGTTTCTGCTCAACATCCAGACTGAATACGGAGATGTGTATCACAACGACGTAAGATGGCTCAGTCGGGGGTCTGCACTGCAGCTCCTACTCTCTTAGGGAGGAAATTGGACAATTCTTGGCAAAAAAGGACAACCGATGCCAGAACTATCTGATCCTGTTTGGCTGGCTGATTTGGGATTTTTAGTTGACATAACATGACATCTGAATAAACTGAACACAAGCCTTCAGGGGCAAAATGCAGTGTTAAGCCAACTGTATTCACACATCAAAGCCTTTTGGACCAAGCTGCTACTTTTCCAAAGGCACCTGTCACAAGCGCAGCCCAATACCACACATTTCCCATTGCTGCAGAAAATTATGACCAGTTTCCCACAGAACAATATCAGTGCGCAAATGAGAAGGTATGCAGCAGACATCTCATCTCTGGTTGAGGAGTTTCAACAGCGCTTTCAGGATTTTGCAGCTATTGGAAAGGAGATCACGCTTTTTTCCTCTCCTTTCTCCATGGACCCCGATGATGCTCCAGACCACCTGCAGCTGGAGCTCATTGAGCTGCAGTGTGACGCCAAGTGTCGCAGTCGGCACCAACAGCTCCCTCTCGTCAACTTCTACCGCCAGCGGGATGAAGGCAGGTTCCAAGAGATTCGAACATTTGCTAAGAAAATGCTGAGCTTGTTTGGCTCGACATACTTGCAAGAAGACATTCTCGGTTATGAACATTAACAAGGGCCACGTGAGGAAGTGACTCTCACCTGCGTGACATCTTGCACACCCCATTAAGGTGGGGTAGGGTGCAACCCTTGGGTGTCAACGACAGTCGTCTGCCTCGTTAGTGTCCCATTCTTGTCATTGGGAGGCTCCTTGAGCCATGTGTGAATGGCTTTGTTGTTTATTTTCAGAGGCTAAATTTTTTAATCTCTTTGAAAGAGATGAAAGGACAGCATTGTATGTGGGAGATAGGTGGTGTCTCAGACCTCCCCCTAGGTTCAGGTTGAAAGACCGTCTCTGAAAAAAATTTTAAAACACTACAGCGGACAACATTCTGCTGTCTGATTAGTGCATTACGCAGGGAATGTAAAGTGTTGTCCATTATGTTGAGCAGTTTGTGCAACATCCATCTCACAGCAACTAGCGGCTCCAGAGCAGTCCCCAACACAGTGATAGCTGCCTTCATCAGTTTATTCAGTTTTTTAGTGTCACTGCCTCTGATATTGCTGCCCCATGACAGGGCTGACAGAATTGTACCTCAAGTCTGAGCTGTACAGTGTAAAGAGGACATGTGAGACATCTTCACAGTGCTGCAAGCTTTGTCCTGGCGAGAGTGGGCAAGAGTGAAGTAAGAAGATGAAGGCATCCTCAACAGCAAACTCTGAGTGGTAGGCAAACTGTAGTGGGTCCAGGAAGGTGGCCATCTGAAGTCTGAGGTGGGCCAAAACCAGTCTCTCCAGGACTTTCAAGATCTGAGATGTTAAGGCAACCGGTATGTAATCATTGAGGGTATTCAGGGCAGTTGTCAAATTATCAAAAAATCTGAAGTGTAGGCAAGAGGGAAGTGCGGTTAAAATCTGATGACATCACATGTCGTTTCTGCATCAGCTGATGGTGGGATGTAAATAGCAACAATGGCACATGTGAACTCTCTTGACAACATGGAAGCAGACTCACAGCTAACAGTTTAATGTCAACAGAAATGCTCCTTCACAGTGACATATCCAGGAATCCACCATCTATTGTTCACAAACACTGCAGTTACCCATCCTTTCTTCTTACCGGTCTTCCTGCAATCTCAGCCCGTACTGTCTGAAAGCCAGGTACAAAGGAGTTCAAGTCTGGAATATTTTTGTGCTGCCATGTCTCACTGAAACACGAAATGCTGTATTCATTCCTACTGTGACCTCATCAGCGCCCCAAGTTCATCCATCTTATTCATCAGGTACCTCACATTTCCCATGACAATCAGTGGAAAAAATGGCTTGTATTTCTTCCTCCTTGCTTTCCATATGACACTAGCCCTGCATCCCACCAGAGATTTGGGGTCTCAATCTGAGTGGAAGTGTGGGGTTGTCACGGAGATAAACAATACTTCAGCACCTGTTGGCAAGTGCCACTAAAATGAGAAGTAGTCAGTTCAGCCGTGTGTCTGAGTTTATATTTCTTAGGGAATGTGCAGTGCAGCTGCCTCACTGGATAAAGCCAAAGTCTCATCATGCTTCAAGTCTGCCACCATCATCCCAGTGCCAAAAAAGACCTCAAACCACATTACTCAATGAGTACAGGTCCTTTGCACTCCCTCCCATTATGATTAATTGCTTTGAGAGACTGGTAAAGGAGTACATCATCTCCCAACTCCCTCCCTGGTTCGACCCCTTCCAGTTTGCCTACCGGCCAAACTGCTCTCTACTTGAGCCTTGCACACCTGGAGCATGTAATGGCAATTTCAGTTACTTGTACTTCATCTACTTGAGACGCCCCACCTCCCATTTCCTCACCAGGATATCAGGTCCTTTTGTGTTTTAAATTCTGATGTCTAGACCTCTTAACATCTACATACAAAGTCCTGCAGGATGCCTCCAGTGTGAGCCACCCCCTAGGGAGCTGGCTCCGATACCTCCAGCAGACCTAAAAGTGTGTATTCACACCTTTGGGTAGGGGAGGCACTAAGGTATAAATGTTTAGCTCTCCCCATGCTTGCGGTCTTTCTTCATTCTACCGCTCATGTGATGATTGACCTTTTCTTTGCAAAGAAAATAAAAACCTTGTCTGCTGGCCGAAGTCTCTATTTCATTCTTTACCAGCAGCAGAGAATTTCCACAACAAGCACAAGAACATGCATGTGTGGATGTGGTTTCTGGACTGCAGTTCAGCGTTTAATACTATTGTAGGCACTCGGTCTGATATCAAGATACCGAGATTTTTAACTCCCAGGAATGACCTAGCTGATGCGCTACCGACACCTTGACCAAAAATTGTTACTGCCATAAAAAAAAGTACTATTGCGAACATTGTCATGAGAAGACTACAAATGACATGTTGTATTGCACTTGAGAAATACCAATGATGGACCTTTTCCCACAGCAGACTCTATTGTTTTGATAAAGAATCTGTGGCTCGTCTCATCTGTGCTGCATAATAATAGTCCGACCATCTTCAAATGAACAAACAGCAAATCATCCAGTTCCTCTGTCCCGCTTGCTGCCACAGCGGTCAAAAACCGTATGTCCTTCCAGGGTAAAACACATCCAACAAGTGTTGATGACCTACTTAAATACCTGCGCTTTCTGTGACAGGACAGCGACACCCAATGGTACACTGTCTGTGTCTATCTCACTCTCCCTCTCTTGCTCTCCCTCTCTCACCCAACCGGTCGAGGCAGATGGCCGCCCACCCAGAGTCTGGTTCTGCCTGAGGTTTCAATTCAATTCAATTCAATTTTATTTGTATAGCGCCAAATCACAACAGAAGTTGTCTCAGGACACTTTCCATATAGAGCTGGTACAGACCAAGCTCTTTTTTCTACAGAGAACCAACAATTCCCCCATGAGCAAGCACTTGGCGACAGTGGCGAGTAAAAACTTCCTTTTAAAAGGTTTCTGCCTGTTAAAAGGAAGTTTTTTTTTAATTTTTACAAATAAATTGAACTGAATTGAATTACATAACAAGTGTAGCAGAACTGACCTTTAATTGACCCTCTTTCCCCCTCTTTGGCATTCCTTCAGGAGAAATGGAGTTGTAAAACATCCCAACTTTTAAGAGCTGTTGACCATCTGAACTTTTGCAGGAGGTGTTAATTTGGAGAGAGACAAGATTTCTGGCTGTAGAACATTTTCTCAAATTCCTTCAGGGGAGCAAGAGACACAGACATCTCAACATCAAAGGTGGCCTTTTGCTCACAATGTGTCTCATGTAGATGCTAATTCTTTCTTGATAGGCCATGGGAGATGCGGACAATAATACTGTCTGGGTGAGGGGTGCCAGGTCCCAGAGGAATCTACAAAATCAGGTAATGCTGATCGGTTGTAAATTAGACATTCCTGAAGCAACCTGTTTGTATGTCTGTGTGTGTGATTTTTTCCTAATACACCACGATAACCAAATCTCTATGTTGGATTTTACTTTGGATGTTTTTACATTGCCAAGCACACAATCTGTATAATATCAATGCTTTCCTAGTGTTTCTAACTTGTAGAATGACAAAGCTGTGATTTTAACTGTCTTACAAAGTTTGTGCAAGTTCTGCCATGGAAGCACACTGCCATCTAGAGGTTCGTAGCAGTTAGGTTGAATAAGCTTGACATGAGACAGTTATTAATAGTAACCGTAATAGTGCTAATCATTTTTGGGCAAATATAGTCTGCCTTTCTTTATTTCTTTGTTATGTTGTGTTAGTTACACTCTGAGTCATCATATATATTAGGATGAGTATTAGAAATTGTTATCATGATTATTGTTGAATGTTGTCATTATTCATCCAAGGTGTCTGACGCATGTTGTGAGCGATGTTGAAATGTCCTTGAAAATTGATCATTTAGAATATATGTGATTGACCATAGTGAGAAGCAGATGAGTCCCTTGTAAGAATCATTAATTAATCCTTGCTTTATAAGGTGAAATCACATCGCTTGCCTGAAAGCAATCCCACATGCGCGACAGCCTATTGGTGATTAGACACGCCCTGGAGCTATATGCTGTCTGCAGCATGCAGCAGTTTAAGTTTAAGTTTAGTTTTCCATTTGTCCTCTTCTTTTTGTCTTTGTGTTTTTGTTCCGTTGTTTTCTAAGTCTTTTGTGCTGCTCATAGTCTCACTGAGTAGCTTGATTTCGTTCTTGAGAAGACGTATTTTTCTATTTTTTTTTCCTTGAAACTTTAATTTTTACTTGCCATGCTAAGCTTTTTTTTAGTAGTAAAATTCTAGTCAAGTAATAATAATTTCAGCTGACACCGTAGAGTTCCTGCTCCTGAAACATCTCTGTCCAACATCGGCTCTCAACCTTGGTGTGTTTGGTTCTCTCACTGGATCGCTGCAGATTGAGCCGACCACTGGAAGCCTCTTCGTGTCAGTTCGGAGGAGGCCTCGACAGGAATGTTGCTGACAAAGTAGGCATGCATTAAGCAGGTTTGAATAAGAGTTGGTCCGTGAGGTTATGATAGTTAATTTACCTAAATTCTCTCAACTACTTATTCAAGAAATTAACTCTCCATTTGTGTCCCCATTTTCCCCTTACTACTACTTCTCACTGTCGCCAAACTCATTCTGCCATTGTTTTGCCATAAGTTTCTCTCTGCAATTGTTTGTGTTATTTCATATCACCTCTATCCTCTGCCATACTATTCATGATACATTATTCATATAAACAATCCCTGTAGAGTTTACGCTTCAGATTATCAGACTGGTGCTAGACTAGACAGACTACTATTGGTTCATTCATTAGCATTACATCAGCATTACAAGAGTTAATCAATAAAGTCCTTCTTAGCTGAGGAACGTGGTGCCCTGGTATTTTATTAACGAATGCAGCATCAAATTAGGTTAATTCCCCTACGCAGGAAATACACCAGGTGACCATAATAATTTTTGACCCTGAATCTTTATGAACATAGCTCTTACAAGTATCATTCCACAGCATCAGGTAGACAAACTGGGACCCCTGGGCTTTAGCATGGGGATCCATGTGTAACTGGCTGCTTGACTTCCTCATTGAAAGACCACAGTCAGTTCGGGTTGGACAGAACACCACCTTTGTCATCACCCTCAACACAGGCGCCCCTCAGGGCTGTGTCCTGTGCCCTCTGCTGTTCACCCTGATGACACGTGACTGTGTCCCCAGGGCTGCCACCAAGCACTTTGTGAAGTTACCGGTGTAGTGGTGGTGGTGGGCCTCGTCAGTGTTGTGTCCAAGTTCCTGGGGGTGCTCATCACAGATGACCTCACATGGTCTGTGAATGTGTCACTGGTCAAGAGGGCACAGCAACGCCTGCACTTCCTGCGTTGGATGAGGAGAGCCCACCTGCCCCGCCCATTCTCGCTGCATTCTACAGAAGCACCATAGAGAGCATCTTGACCAGCATCTCTGTGTGGTGTGGAGGCTGCAGTGCTGCTGACTGGAAGAATGTGAGGAGAGTGGTGAGGACAGCGGAGAAAGTCATTGGGACTTCTCTCCCCTCCGGGTAATCAGGACATTGCACCTAAACACTGCATGTCCCCTGCCAGAAACATTATCAGTGACTCCTCACACCCCCACCATGGTCTGTTGTCCCTGCCGGCCTCTGGAAAGAGGTTCTGCAGCATTCAGTGCAGGACCACCAGGTTCTGTAATGGCTTTATTCCTAGGTCATCAGACTACTGAACTCAAAATGAACATTTTTGCACCTGTGTTAACACCTCAGGCCATTCTTCACGAATGCACTTTACAATATCCTCAGTGTATAATTCTGCTGTTTATTTTAATATACTTGTATATATCACGACATATTTTAAAGTCTGTCGAAGTCTAATAAATGCCAGCAACATGAAGGACATGGTGATTGACTTCTGAGGAAAGGTACCACAGACTACACCTGTTAACATCTGGGGCTTGGAAATTGAAATTGTGGGGTATTAAAATATCTGGGTGTTCACCTCAAAAACATACTGGACTGGACAAATAACATAGATGCCCTGTACAGGAGGGGCAAATGTCATCTACACTCGCTAAGGAGACTGAGGTCCTTTAGAGTATGTAGCGCACTGTTTAAAACTTTTTATAACTCTATGATGGCATCTGCAGTTTTCTATGCAGTGGTTTGCTGGGGTTGTGGAAGCTCAGAGAGGGACAGGAAAAGACTTGACAGACTGGTCAGGAGAGCTTGCTCTGTCCTGGACTGTCCTCTGGACACCATCGAGGAAATGGGTGAGAGGAGGATGTGTGCAATCTGTGCAGTAACTCTATTTATTATCCATATTGGCAACTGTATTCTTATAAACTGTATATATTGTGCATATACATAGTCTTAGTATTAGTGCAGTAGTATTTTTCAAGTGCAACAGTATTTCTCAAGTGCAATACAACATGTCATTTGTAGTTTTCTCATGAGAATATTTGCAATATTCTATATATTTTTATGGCAGTAAGAATTTTATGGCACTTGCAATATTTTTATAATCTGTACAAATGTACATATACATAGTTGTTTTTCTATTCTGTACCCTGTATGCTTTTTATTTGGCCTCTTTATGCCAATGTGATTGCTCTCTGTAATACTTTTTTGGCTGTAATGACTACATTTCCCAGGTGTGGGATCAATAAAATCTTATCTTATCTTATCTTATCTTATCTTATCTTATCTTATCTTATCTTATCTTATCTTATCTTATCTTATCTTAAATAAGATAGCACAGAAGCTAAAGCAGCAACACTGATAGAGAGCAGTGATTGTTCATGCCTTAAAAAGAAAATGAATATCTGTTCCTTGGAGATTTGGGAATGTTAGTCGATTAGCTGAAATTAACAAAGAAGACACCAATAGCTGTGAATGACTTCAGTCTCAATGTAACTGGTATAAAACGTTATCCCTTTGCTGCAGGCAGATAAATAATTGCTTGCCTAATCAATGGTGCTGTTCATCTTTCTTATAGTCTGAGGAACAATTTAATTGTTAGCAGAAGCATTAACTGAGCTACAGTGGTCTGTGCACTGATTGGTGTTGTGTGTCAGTGTTGTCAATTATCTCTTTAATTTAAAACAAGACTACACAATTTTTTTTCTTCTCTTCTGTCCTGCTTTCATGCAATGCTATCCTCTCTGTTGGCCTCTCAGAATGTCTTTAACATGGTGGAGCTGCAGTGTTCCCTCCAGCCAAGCCCGACACAATCTCTCTACTAGGGCTGTCGAAAGAGCATCATCTACCCAAACACTAACTTACTCAGGACAACAACAACAACAACAACAACAAGGTGATGTCAAGCAGGAATGGCAGCACAGCTGTCGCCCTGCATTTGGCCACCCCCACTTCAGAGACAGAAACCTTGCCATCTCTACTGACCTTCTGCAGCTTACAGAAAACCCTCTCATCCTCCAGCCAGGACACGCAATATCTGTGTGAGGTTATCAGGGATATGGCAATATATATGGATATAAGCAATTGATAATCTAGGAAACAGCAGAGAATTGTACATAATCATTTGCATGGATGTACCAAATGAATAACTGCTTTTTTGATGTGCACAATGAAAAAGTGACACAATGATGTGAAGATTGAACAAGTAAGTAAAATTTCAATTCTGATCTGAAAAATGTACCAAAGTGACTGAGAAAAACTGTAATATTATGACTAAATGATATATGTTTCATTTTTTTGTTTGATTGTTTGATTCAGTCTGTTCAGCTCTGTGATAAACATTTTGCATGAATGTGTACTGCCATCTATTGGCAAGTTACTGGCATGATATTTGATATTAACAATGGCTCATTACTTCAGATTCACACTTTGGGCTGGCACAAAGTCAGGTCCGCTTCGCCGATGGGGGCGTGGCCGCGCAGACTTTGGTATTTTCGTGCACTGCGCCACTGGCGCATCTACTCCCCCTTCTCATCGCAGTCCCACCCAGCGGCGCACCTCGGAAAGAAGGAGGGGAGAAGGCGTGGAATGGGTTTGACACTCAAATCTTCACCAATCACACCAGCTCCCGGCCTCACCTTTAAAAACGCCGCTGGCGAGGGGCATGACAAGTTTTGAGGATGACTGAGCCCGCGCAGGAAAGTGTCCAAACTTCTCCCAGGAGGAGACTGACGTCACTCAAATCTAATATGAGGTCCTTAGATGGTAAATCCTCAGCCTCCTCCTCCTCCTTCTCCTCCTCAACCTCCTCAAAGCAATGATGTACTCCATCTTTGTAGATAATGTTAAGTATTACAATGATAACATTTGTATTTGGAAGGAAATGACGTGGGTAATAGTGGTCAACGATCATCACTTAAGTTTTTTCCATGTGTCTGTCTCTCTCTGTCTCTGGAGTGCTCTGAGATATATATATGTATATATGCTCTGTGGGATGCCACGGCTGTTTCTGATTGGCACAGCAGCGTTAATTGATTAGTTTGCCTATGCGATGTGGTCAGATGAGATACTGATCAAAATATATAAATTTAGGTCTGACTGTATGTGCTGACTCAGATAATTCCATTGAATTGTGGCTGTTGCTAATTATTGATCGCAGTATGCATTCGATAACTGACCGAGCACTGCTGAAAACACAGTTAAAACCACGCTGCCGTCTTGTTGAAGGTGTGATATATGGCGTCATCAACCACGTTTTCAGTGGATAGCCGTTATCACCTAGCAGTCACCCATCCAGAGAAGTGTCCCCCTGAAAGACTGTAGGGATGGTAGAATTCTCCAGGATGAACGAGTCATGTGCCGACCCAGGGAAACTGGCATACACGTTTGTCACCAGGCAATTTGAGTCACAGATCACCAGACATCCCTGTTTCATCTGTGTACATTCGGTGAGGTTGAGTGACCATTACGCATGCCGAACACACTTGCGATGTGGTCAGATGAGATACTGATCAAAATATATAAATTTAGGTCTGACTGTATGTGCTGACTCAGATAGTTGCATTGAATCGTGGCTGTTGCTAATTATTGATTGCAGTGAAATGCCAGACACCGTGGAAACCTGACTGAGGTATTGGTGACGCGAGCGCACGACTCCGCTGATTTACGAAAATCCGCATGGCTCCTCGCTGTGTTGCTCTCCATGGCCGGCCGCAGCTCTGTGCACAGTTCCAGGAGGATTGCCTTTGGGAACCTAAAGTGGCTGATGAGCCAGTTGTCATCATGTGCCAGTAAATCGTCTCTGTCTCTGAACACACGCTTTCTTCGCATTTCACCATTTGCAAGATCTTCTAATACTGCTAAAGCGGCCATTGTTTTTAACGGTATTTTTTGCACCACTTTGCGCATGCTTTTATATCCACTCATGTAATTGCAGACACGTGGGTGTGTTAATTCTTCATCATTGTTAATTGTTCATGTGTCTCTGATGTGCACATCCCAGCATCACCTCTAAGTGTCGCCAAAGTCGTCATTTCACTCTTTATACATCTGAACTTTGCCGTGAATAAGCCTTTGTACGTGAAGCACCTGGATATTTTTGTGCGTACGGAGTTTTCTGGATTTGAGCGCACGCCATGTCTCAGTAGGAAATCCACGCAAGTCTTTGTACATGAGGCCCCAGGTCTGGGGTGGTGAGCTTTCAGTGCCCTTTTGCGCCACCGGCGCAGACCGAAACAGAACCAAAATCCAAATCTGCCGGCTGATTATGTCGACACCTCCCCCTACTGCACTGCAATGTCCATCCTGGCGCACCTCTGTACGCCTTGGTTAACCAAAATACCAAGTGCGCCGTGCGCCTGCCTGCACTGCACAAAAATACCACTGTGCAGGGTGTACAGCCTGCGCCGCGCTGGCAGCAGAATCGAAAATAGAGCCCTTTATCTCTGTTGTGCACAAGGTTGGATTCCCCACAGTGGGATCTAAGGATCCTTGAGATCATGGCTGTTTTTGGCATCATTAATTAGAGTTTAGCTCCAGCATTATTACATTCATTAAAAGTAGTTCAAGTGCTGTGTGCTTTGTCACTGTAACTTTAAAATACATATTTCACATACTCCAGTATTTTTTTATTGTGTTTACAGTGGAAGCATTTTCATAACAAAGTCTAAATTGTAAGTAACAATAAAAATGAATTGTAAATTGGGCTCTGGTACTGCATGCATATCTGGTTCCAGGTCTTTGGTTTAATATATTTTTGAAAGGCTATGATTTTTCAAAATTCCAAGATTCAAGATCCTGAGCCCTAAACTTCTACAGTACAGCTCTTCTGGAGAGGTTTCAGTAGAAAACAGACCAGACTGGTTATACTGGGCGGCTGGTCAGGTGTTACTGCGAGCAGAAATACAAGAACAAATCATTGGTCTCAACAAAAGTAACCTGAATATAAAGGATGAGATGAGAGCCATGATGCTTTTTGATGCTGCTGTAAATCTGAATTTTCCCTCGGGGGACTAATAAAGGACAATTGAATTGAATTGAATTGAATTGAATTGAATTGAATTGAATTGAATTGAATTGAATTGAATTGAATTGAATGAGATAAGAGACATGAGAGACCTTGATTTATTTATTTAAATAGATGTAATTTACCTTTCTGCCATTAGAGGACACTGTAAGTCCACAAGCAGCAGCAGCAGCAGCAGCAGCAGCAGCAGCAGCACAGTAGACAGTAGCAAACAGCACCTGGGGGTAGTTACAACTAGTGAGGAAACAACATTAAATAGTTTGATTAACAAAGATGATGTGAACCATAATGTTACAGCTTTCACAGTCACCTGGTCTCGACTCAATTGAGCCCATGGACGATTTTGGAGCAAGACATGGGATGCACCTAATCCAATACTTTATTTGTGAAAGTATAAGTTCAGGATTATACATTCCACTACATGCATTCTGCATCTTTCTTCAAATCGTTTCATTTGACTGTGGATTAACAGAAAAATGCTGTCCCTCCCAGCCATTGACTGGCATTTTGGAAAAACCCTTGATTTCTGTCCAGGTTGCATTCATAATAAATTACTGATTTAATGTACCACCTGGAATGATTGACATTTAATGCAATTGTAGCCATCCAAATTACTGACACTAACCCTACTAGTATAGTATTCTAGTACTCCTTCGATCTCTGTCTCTCTAATAAGAAACATGAACCCATCAGAATCAGGATTTAAGATTATTCCTTTCAACTGACAATATTTTTTAAGGTTTGTTGTAATTAGTTCCGATTTCCAATGCAAATTTCCAAGTGTCCAGTGCACTTTTTTTTTTTTTTCCTTCCAGTTTCTGATTGTTCAGTTGGGGGGGTG
This sequence comes from Chaetodon trifascialis, assembly GCF_039877785.1. Taxonomy (NCBI): domain Eukaryota; kingdom Metazoa; phylum Chordata; class Actinopteri; order Chaetodontiformes; family Chaetodontidae; genus Chaetodon; species Chaetodon trifascialis. Next base: position 615,686 of record NC_092065.1, on the reverse strand, counting down.
GGGTTCAGACAGATAGTAAAACTTATTTAAATTGAAAAGAAAAAGAGATGAAAAATATGGCAATGTGGAGATATATTTCATAATTTATTATGTGTTCCTTTCTGAAAATGTATTGGAGAAGTATAAGCTAACAAAAATCAGAAATACTCAAATGAAGTAACTAACAATTCTTCAGGAAATGTAGGCTTATTTGCCACCACTGCTGAACACCACATGATAGTATATGATGTTGATTCACAGACTAGAGTTCAGAGACTTGGAAGATTGAAGCTGTTGAGGACATTTTACCAAGACACAACATTGTTTTTTGTTACTGAGCTGTAGGTAACTGTGTTATCATATTTTATATTGTTTAATGCTGTTCCCGCAAACAAGAACCCCTGAAAGCAAAGCAAAGTCTTTGACCATTAGATATTCACTTAAAAACCCAACAGATTCCAAAGACTGACAACAGTATGAGGCAATATATACTCACAGAACATCTGGATGGATGATACACTGTGTCCATATCCTCTTGCACTACAGGATACATTTCTGATGAAATCTTTCTATAGAAGGCAGTTGTAAGGGGGAGGTGGTTGTGGTAGGGCAGAGTATGGAGGTGGAGCAACAGAGGCAGAGTGTTTGATGTGACAGCTGGAGATTGGAAGAATGAGGAGGTGACACAGAGCTCCAGCATCCTCAGCTTTGGCCAGTCAGACTGTCAGTCAGTCACTCTCTGATTCCAACTCTGGTTACTCTTGTGTTATTAACGTGTGTGTGTGCCTGTGTTTATCCTCAGGCAATGGATTTGGGAAAAGTGACAGTGCGGCGTGGCCCTCTGTCAGTCGGCCAGGAAAGTGGCATGCGTGTCAGCTCTTCTGACAGATGCTCTCAACAATGGTGGCTGCAAATGTGGGACATGTCTTGTGACAGAGCGACACAGCCTACACAACAACTCACAGCATGCAGACAGGACAAGAGCAGTCAAGTTTGATGTGAAGGGGTCACTGCTGAGGGCCTGAGCTCTCAGAGGGTGAGTGAAAGCTGCAACTAATGCACAGCTGGAGATAGCGACAATACCACACCTTAACCTTAACAGAAAAACCTGTTTTGTAAGATGGGCTGGTGTGCTTCTTCAATATCAATCAATAAATCATTATGAAACTCATTCTGGAACATTGCAAACAAACAAGAATGGCAGCTCCACCTGCCACCATGCTGTATTTAAAGTTGTAATCTTTAAAGTTTTAATCACTCAGAAAGCACGGGCAAACCTAGCAACGTCAATGGTTACCAGTCACTTCCAGAAATCAGCTTCCCACACAACTTTTTTTTTTATTTTCAAACATTGTAAATGGTTTCATCTGCACAGGTGAGTTTGAGATTTGTTGGTATTACACAACAGCAACCGAACCTGTGAGGTGCTCTTGTGTTGAATGTGGCCATTTGAGGCACTCAAGGACTTAATACATCTATGAATGAGGAAGAGAAGTGTTGAGAAGAGCAGTGGTGGAGAGGAGGAGGGTAGAAGTCGAGGGTGCCTGACAGATGGGCTTTGTGAATGAATCATTGACAGGGGCCTGCTAACCAGTGCTGCTTTCATCAATAACTCAATGTTTGTGTAATGAATTACAGCAGACAATGCTAAATTTTCTTAACAAAGCCAGGTGAAAATATTACATCTCTTATTCAGAGCTTCAGACAGCAAAATAAAAGCAATAGTCAGGCTACTTTTCTGAGGGGTATACGAGAGCACACAGCCAAAGCACAAGATTTTTTAATACATAGATTTTATATATTTCAACTCTTATCTTTGAACTTTCATTCTTCATATTTATGAAGCTTCAAATACCACCTTGCATTTCACTACACATATTGTATAATATATTATAATATGTATATGAATGAATGATGTTTGATGTGAAGGGGTCACTGCTGAGGGCCTGAACTCTCACAGGGTGAGTGAAAGCTGCAGTGATCTCTGCACAGCTGGAGATAGCGACAATACCACACCTTAACCTTAACAGAAAAACCTGTTTTGTAAGATGGGCTGGTGTGATATATTATATGACATATATTATATGATATATATTTGATGAATATGTGACAGACAAAACCTTTCAATCTTCAACATTTCTGCCTCAGTTTAAAATTGGTTACCTGAGCACATTTATATTGTGAGTTCATTTGGCTGCACTGTAAACAGATTCAGCAGGTTCTCTTATGTTGTATTTCTGACAAAGTGGCTGCTGAAGGACTATTTGCTGCCTTTAGAATTCTGTGACATACAGCATACCTGCACTTACCATATCAGGTGCTGCCAAATCAACCAGGAATGACGTCCTGGTGAAGAAGGATTATTACTTGAACAGAAGAAAAACTTTGAGAAAATGTATCTGAGATACAAAAACAGACAACTAATATCTATTTAGAAAACCTCTCTTACCAAACTAATCCTCTCCTCTCTCTGTGTGTTTCCAGAAACTGCTGGAAACAGTGGCTGGTCCATACAGGGGTCAATGCCAGGGCACTGATGGGCTATCATTCCTTCACCAGCAGATATGATAAATGACATGGCCCATATGTTTCAACAGCCTAGACTCTGTCTGCTAGCGTCCTTTGCCTCCACATCTAAATGGAGTTAATATGTCAAAAATGTAATGTGCACACACATGTAAACAAAGCATGCTTAGACACACACACTCATTTTTGTCAAAAGTTAGGATATACTGTATTAACTGTACTGTGAACTGATGTTGAAGACAACATCCGATGACAAATGCTAATGGCACAATTGTGATGGATTTTGTGAGCAGTTGATTTATGATAAAAGATTTTAGTAACTGTAGTTCGTGATCCTTTTGAAGATATGTTTATGCTCTCTCTCTTCCTGCTCCAGTCTTCTTTCTTCTCTTCTCCTTGGCAGCAGTAAATCCTGATGTCCATAAAGGTAGCAGTGCTCTGGCCCTTGCCTGCAGTGTCCCAGGTGTCTTGTCACCTGTCAGAGACGTCTGACAGCAGACAGGGATGGCATGACCAGCAGGCCAGGCCGTGTTGGATGGGTCAGCTGTCAGCATTGTGGACAGACAGGCATGTGGCAGTGATCTCCCTGTGACAGGCTGTCAGAGGCACCAGACAGCCACCAACAAGCACTCACCCTCTGTCATCCCACCTGACTACAGACAGGGGAAGCTTTAAACTCTCAGCTTGGCACTCAAACTTCTCCCTCCCCTGCTGCTGTACAGTACATACATTGTGGCTTCTAAATTCAGTTGACTCCTTTATCTGTGAAATGCATTGATGTGGCGTCACTCTCTATCAGATATTCCAATTGAATGTTGTGAGAAGGTGATTCAGTTCAAGTTATTTTACCTGCTTCACCTCTTGAAAATACATGCCTGCAGGGCAGGCATAGTGAAGCAGACAAGCCCCACAAGAGGAAGAGAGACATGTCAAATTACATATTTGCCATTGTAAGAGAAATCTCTGCAGCACGTGATCCTTTACCCTGATGAGAGTGTTTGCTTGACTATGTTCTCTGTGTCCCTGTGTGACAGGTGACATTTGGAGAGGTTCACGAGATGTATGTGCCATTTGTATCCATGGCAGGGTCAGAGCATGTTACATGACCTGCAGGACAGCAAGCTAGAAAAAATATATTCATCTTTCCCAGGGATCAATATTACACAGAGAGGCACTGATAATTGGCTCCTATAAGTCATTAAACTTTTCTTTGTGGGAAAAGGAAGTATTAGATAGGCCAAGATAGAGTAAAATGCTTGAACAATTAAAGCTTGCAATTATTCACTGATTTACTAAGAAATATTTAGATCTTTAAGTGAAAGCATCAATACTGTAATATAAGAATACTCCATTACAAGAAATAGTACACTTACTCAAATACTGTGGTGAAGTTCTAATTACTAAACTATACTCGAGTATTTTCGTTTTATGATACCTTGTACTTTAATTCCTTCACATTTATTTTTGATGTTTTGGAACCAGTTACTTTGCAGATTCATATTATCACAAACCATAGTCATCAAATAAACTCTGATGCATTATTTTAGATAAAACTATCCAGCAATATATAAAGTAACTAAAATTAGTCCCACCTTTACAGACAGAGAAAGTAAGAGTTGTTCTCCGTTCTGAGAGATGATGGCGCCTGTGTGTATGGCTGGCCGTCTGCTGCTCCTGCAATGTTTGGTGTTTTTGTTGTTTTTAATCATCGGCACTAAACAAATAGAGTCTCTGTTGGTGTATGACTGCCAGTCCCTTTTTCTTCTCCAGCAGAATGTCAGAAATCTAGGTGCTTTTAATCACGATGGACAGAATACCTTGCCCCCACTCTTGGTGGGGAATCCGCCTCACCTATACTGGGCCTCAGCCCTAGCGTCTCCGGCTGGTGGTGAGGCTGAAACTCCGGCTGGCATGCCCTTCGTCCATTTCCCGGACAGGACATGGATTATTCCCTCCTTTTGCTGTGCCCCGGCGTTTCCTGGATCCTGGCTTATCTGAGGGATTTCGGCCCCACCGCCTCTGCCCTCTTTGTCTCTCTCAGCGCAGGGTAAACCACGCTGCCCTGAACCACCGGACCACAGGCCCCAGCTCCCACCAGGATTGGCTTGGTGAACGCTAGATCCCTGGCGAACAAAACCTTCATCGTGAGGGATTTCTTCAGCTCCCGTGCTCTGGATTTCCTCTGTGTGACTTGGATCGGTGCTGGTGAGTGCAGCACTCTGGTGGACCTTCTACCTGCCTGCTGTTCCTACTTTAACTCCCTGCGGATGTCGGGTCGTGGAGGATGAATGGCAACGGTTTACAAAAACGACTTTAAATGTAAGCAGCGCATCGCCTCTTCCTCTTTTTCCAGCTTTGAGGTGACTTTATTTGAGGTGGGTAGCTCCGACCCGGTGCTGTGCGCCTATCTATCAATCCCCCAAATATAATAGTGACTTTGTGAATGACTTCTCTGATCTTCTGGCTGAACTTATGCCCAAGTATGACTGTGTTCTCCTTCTCGGAGATTTTAATATTCACGTGTGTTGTCCTGATAAGCCTTTGGTGAAGGAATTTTTAAGCCTTATTGACTCTTTTAATTTGGTGCAGGGTATATCTGGTCCCACGCATGAACATGGACACACATTAGACCTTGTCCTCTCTCATGGGTTATCTGTGTCTAACTTAAGGATCTGTGACAATGTGATTTCTGATCATATGCCTGTCTTGTTTGAAGTTGCTCTCTCCTATGCCAAGGTTAAGTCTAGCGCTCCTGCTCAGAGACATCGGATTTTCAACTCTTGTACTGCCGGTCAGTTCTCTGTGGCTTTTGATCGGCTCTGTGTCCGTCCTGCCTCTGTTAACACAGAGGAGCTTAGCTCCTGGTTTCACTCCTCCTGCCGAACCATACTGGACTAATCATCACAACCCGCGTGTGTTATTTAAAACCATTGACACTGTTCTTAATGCCCCACAGCCTGTCAGCTTGGAGGCATCTTCTGAAATGTGCAATAGCTTCCTGCACTTTTTCATTGATAAGGTTGCTACTGCTAGGGCTCTCATCTCAGCTCCTACATCTGATCCCTCTGACCCTGTCCCATTTTCTGTAGCTTTTGATAAGTTTGAACCTGTGTCTCTGTCATTTTTAGAAGATCTGGTTGGCCGTATTAAGCTGTCATGTTCTCCCTGTGACGCTGTCTCTCCTCGTCTTTTTAAAGAGGTTTTCCCTAGTATAGGGAAAACAGTTTTAGCTACCATTAACAGCAGTCTGTCTTCAGGAGTTGTTCCCGTAAGTTTTAAACATGCAGTGGTGCAGCCCCTACTTAAGAAACCTGGCCTTGATCGCAGCGTGTTGGCTAACTTTAGGCCCATCTCCAAGTTGCCTTTTATTTCTAAAATCTTGGAGAAAGTTGTGCATGCTCAGTTAAAGTCTTTCCTGGATAAGCATGGTGTCCTGGAGGTCTTTCAGTCTGGATTTAAAACTCAGCATAGCACTGAGTCAGCTTTATTAAGAGTTTTTAACGATATCCTCCTGGCTACTGACTCTGGTGACCATGTAATCCTGGATCTGTTGGACCTAACTGCAGCCTTTGACACTGTGGACCACAGCACCCTAGTGGCTCGGTTACATTACCTAGTGGGCATCTGTGGTACTGCACTGGAGTGGTTCAAATCTTATCTGGCTGACAGGAGTATGAGTGTAAGCCTTGGAAATTCGGAGTCCAACTCTGCTCCACTACTGTATGGGGTTCCACAGCGGTCAATTTTAGGGCCCCTGCTTTTCTCTCTATATTTACTGCCCCTGGGCTCCATCCTGAGAAAGCATGGCATCTCTTTTCATTGTTATGCTGACGACAGTCAGATATATGTGCTGCTGAAAAAGAAAAATGCCTTCTCTCTCACACCACTTCTGTCATGTCTTGAAGACATCAAAGCCTGGATGGCCTTGAACTTTCTAAATTTCAATGAGAAAAAAACAGAAGTGATGGTGTTTGGCCCCAGTGGCCCTTGTAAACCCCCTCCTGTTGACTTGGGCCCTTTGGCAGGCTATGTAAAGCCAACAGTCTCAAACTTGGGTTTTAAGATGGACAGTGATTTTAAATTGGATCGGCAAATTAGTGCTGTAGTGAAGTCCAGCTTTTTCTACATTAGGCAGCTGGCAAAGGTGAAACCTTTCCTTGCACAACAGCACTTTGAAACAGTAATCCATGCCTTTATTACATCTCAGCTGGATTACTGTAATGCACTTTATTTTGGAGTCAGTCGGTCTTCCCTCGCACGCCTCCAGCTGGTGCAAAATGCAGAAGCTCACCTGTTAACTGGAGTGCGCAAGAGGGAGCACATAACTCCCATCCTGGCCTCCCTCCACTGGCTGCCTGTGCACTTTAGGGTCCATTTTAAGATTCTTTTTTTTTTTTTTATAATCTTTAAATGATCTCACCCCGCCTTACCTCTCTGAGCTCCTTCACCCCTACGCTCCTGCTCAGTGCCTTAGGTCAGCTGATCTACTGTACCTGAAGCTACCGAGATCAAAACGGAAGCTCAGAGGGGACAGAGCTTTTTCTGTGGTGGCTCCAAAATTATAGAACGAGACTCCGCTCTTGTTGTAGTGTCAGTGGACGGGATGTAACTGAAATGAAATTTCCCCTCCGGGATCTAATAAAGGCATTCTGATTCTGATTATGGTTTGCTTTTACTCATTGTTTTATTGCTTTTAATTGTTTTTTAAAAACAATAAAACAATTATTTTAGTGTTTGTTCCTGTTTTATTTTATTTATCTTATTCCACTTAGAATGTTTTGTCTATAAATGTACAGCACTTTGTTTCAACTCTGGTTGTTTTTAAAGTGCTATATAAATAAAGTTCTCCTCCTTGAACTGCCACCTTATCGTGGTGGAGGAGTTTGAGTACCTGAATGATCCTAGAGGCTATGTTGTCCGGGGCTTAATGCCCCTGGTAGGGTCTCCCAAGGCAAACAGGTTCTAGGTGACGGGTCAGACTAAGAGCAGTTCAAGAAACCCCTATGAAAGAAATTAAAGCAAGGAAGCGTACGTCGCCCGGATTGGCGTCACCGGGGCCCCGCCCTGGAGCCAGGCCTGGGGTTGGGGCTCGCAGGCGAGCGCCTGGTGGCCGGGTCTTTGCCCACGGGACCCGGCCGGGCACAGCCCGAAGGAGCGACGTGGGCCCGCCTTCCCGTAGGCCCACCACCCGCAGGAAGGATCAGAAGGGGCCGGTGCTATGTGGAATGGGTAGCAGTCGTGGGCGGGGGCCCCGACGACCCAAACCCTGGACAACGACTCTGGCTATGGGGACATGGAATGTCACCTCACTGTGGGGGAAAGAGCCTGAGCTAGTGCGGGAGGTTGAGCGGTACCGGCTAGAGATAGTCGGGCTCACCTCCACGCACAGTCTGGGCTCGGGAACCCAACTCCTTGAGAGAGGCTGGACTCTCTTCTACTCTGGAGTTGCCCGCGGTGAGAGGCGGCGAGCTGGTGTGGGCTTGCTTATAGCCCCCCAGCTCAGCCGCCATGTGTTGGAGTTCTCCCCGCTGAGCGAGAGGGTCGCTTCCCTGCGCCTTCGGGTTGGGGATAGGTCTCTCACTATTGTTTCGGCCTACGGGCCGAATAGTAGCGTAGAGTACCCGGCCTTCTTGGAGTCCCTGGGAGGGGTACTGGAAAGTGCTCCAACCGGGGACTCCATTGTTCTGCTGGGAGACTTCAATGCTCACGTGGGCAGCGACAGTGACACCTGGAGGGGAGTGATTGGGAGGAACGGCCTCCCCGATCTGAACCCGAGTGGTGTTCTGTTATTGGATTTCTGTGCTAGTCACAGTTTGTCCATAACGAACACCATGTTCAAGCATAAGGGTGTCCATCAGTGCACGTGGCACCAGGACACCCTAGGCCGGAGGTCAATGATCGACTTTGTAGTCGTATCATCTGACCTTCGGCGGTATGTCTTGGACACTCGGGTAAAGAGAGGGGCTGAGCTGTCAACTGATCACCACCTGGTGGTGAGTTGGATTCGCTGGCAGGGGAAGAAGCGGGACAGACTTGGCAGACCCAAACGTACCGTGAGGGTCTGTTGGGAACGTCTGGCGGAACCCGCTGTCAGGGAAGTTTTCAACTCCCACCTCCGGGAGAGCTTCAACCAGATCCCGAGGGAGGTTGGAGACATTGAGTCCGAATGGACCATGTTCTCCACTTCCATTGTTGATGCAGCCGTCCATAGCTGTGGCCGTAAAGTCGGCGGTGCCTGTCGTGGCGGCAACCCCCGAACCCGGTGGTGGACACCGGAAGTAAGGGATGCCGTCAAGCTGAAGAAGGAGTCCTATCGGGCCTGGTTGGCTCATAGGACTCCTGAGGCAGCTGATGGGTACCGGCAGACCAAGCGTGCGGCAGCTCGGGCGGTTGTAGAAGCAAAAACTCGGGTCTGGGAGGAGTTCGGGGAGGCCATGGAGGAAGACTACCGGTCGGCCTCGAGGAAATTCTGGCAAACCGTTCGGCGCCTCAGGAGGGGGAAGCAGCTTTCTGTCAACACTGTTTACAGTGGAGGTGGGGAGCTGTTGACCTCGACTGGGGATATTGTCGGGCGGTGGAAGGAATACTTCGAGGATCTCCTCAATCCCTCTGTCATGTCTTCCGTAGAGGAAGCAGAGACTGGGGACTTGGAGGTCGATTCATTCATCACCGGGGCTGAAGTCACTGAGGCAGTTCGCAAGCTCCTCGGTGGCAAAGCGCCGGGGGTGGATGAGATCCGCCCTGAGTACCTCAAGTCTCTGGATGTTGTAGGACTGTCTTGGTTGACACGCCTCTGCAGCATCGCGTGGCAGACGGGGACAGTGCCTCTGGACTGGCAGACTGGGGTGGTGGTCCCTCTTTTTAAAAAGGGGGACCGGAGGGTGTGTTCCAACTATCGGGGGATCACACTCCTCAGCCTCCCTGGTAAAGTCTATTCCAGGGTACTGGAGAGGAGAATCCGGCCGATAGTCGAACCCCGGATTCAAGAGGAACAATGCGGTTTTCGTCCTGGCCGTGGAACACTGGACCAGCTCTATACCCTCCACAGGGTGCTTGAGGGTTCATGGGAGTTTGCCCAACCAGTCCACATGTGCTTCGTGGACTTGGAGAAGGCATTCGACCGTGTCCCTCGCGTCATTCTGTGGGAGGTGCTCCAGGAGTATGGGGTTGGAGGCCCTCTGTTGAGAGCTGTACAGTCCCTGTACAACCGGAGCAGGAGCTTGGTCCGCATTGCCGGCAGTAAGTCGGACCTGTTCCCAGTGCATGTTGGACTCCGGCAGGGCTGCCCTATGTCACCGGTTCTGTTCATCATTTTTATGGACAGGATTTCTAGGCGCAGCCAGGGGCCGGAGGGGGTTCGGTTCGGGGGCCGGTAGATTTCGTCTCTGCTTTTCGCGGATGATGTTGTCTTGTTGGCTTCCTCGAGCCAGGACCTTCAGCATGCGCTGGGGCGGTTCGCAGCCGAGTGTGAAGCAGCTGGGATGAGAGTTAGCACCTCCAAGTCCGAGGCCATGGTTCTCGACCGGAAAAAGGTGGCTTGCTCCCTTCAGGTTGGAGGAGAGTTCCTGCCTCAAGTGGAGGAGTTTAAGTATCTTGGGATCCTGTTCACGAGTGAGGGAAGGATGGAACGTGAGATTGACAGGCGGATCGGTGCAGCGGCTGCAGTAATGCGGTCGCTGTATCGGTCTGTCGTGGTAAAGAAGGAGCTGAGCCGAAAGGCGAAGCTCTCGATTTACCGGTCAATCTACGTTCCTACCCTCACCTATGGTCATGAACTTTGGGTCATGACCGAAAGAACAAGGTCCCAGATACAAGCGGCTGAAATGAGTTTCCTCCGCAGGGTGGCGGAGCGCTCCCTTAGAGATAGGGTGAGGAGCTCTGTCACCCGGGAGGAGCTCAGAGTAGAGTCGCTGCTCCTCCGCATCGAGAGGAGTCAGCTGAGGTGGCTCGGGCATCTCTATCGGATGCCCCCTGGACGCCTCCCTAGGGAGGTGTTCCAGGCATGTCCCACCGGGAGGAGGCCCCGGGGAAGACCCAGGACACGCTGGAGTGACTACGTCACTCGGCTGGCCTGGGAACGCCTCGGGATCCCCCCGGAAGAGTTGGAGGAAGTGTCCGGGGAGAGGGAAGTCTGGGCGTCCCTGCTCAGACTGCTCCCCCCGCAACCCGGCCCCGGATAAGCGGAAGATAATGGATGGATGGATGGATGGATGGGACCGGAGGGTGTGTTCCAACTATCGGGGGATCACGCTCCTCAGCCTCCCTGGTAAAGTCTATTCCAGGGTACTGGAGAGGAGAATCCGGCTGATAGTCGAACCCCGGATTCAAGAGGAACAATGCGGTTTTCGTCCTGGCCGTGGAACACTGGACCAGCTCTATACCCTCCACAGGGTGCTTGAGGGTTCATGGGAGTTTGCCCAACCAGTCCACATGTGCTTCGTGGACTTGGAGAAGGCATTCGACCGTGTCCCTCGCGTCATTCTGTGGGAGGTGCTCCAGGAGTATGGGGTTGGAGGCCCTCTGTTGAGAGCTGTACAGTCCCTGTACAACCGGAGCAGGAGCTTGGTCCGCATTGCCGGCAGTAAGTCGGACCTGTTCCCGGTGCATGTTGGACTCCGGCAGGGCTGCCCTTTGTCACCGGTTCTGTTCATCATTTTTATGGACAGGATTTCTAGGCGCAGCCAGGGGCCGGAGGGGGTTCGGTTCGGGGGCCGGCAGATTTCGTCTCTGCTTTTCGCGGATGATGTTGTCTTGTTGGCTTCCTCGAGCCAGGACCTTCAGCATGTGCTGGGGCGGTTCGCAGCCGAGTGTGAAGCAGCTGGGATGAGAGTTAGCACCTCCAAGTCCGAGGCCATGGTTCTCGACCGGAAAAAGGTGGCTTGCTCCCTTCAGGTTGGGGGAGAGTTCCTGCCTCAAGTGGAGGAGTTTAAGTATCTTGGGATCCTGTTCACGAGTGAGGGAAGGATGGAACGTGAGATTGACAGGCGGATCGGTGCAGCGGCTGCAGTAATGCGGTCGCTGTATCGGTCTGTCGTGGTAAAGAAGGAGCTGAGCCGAAAGGCGAAGCTCTCGATTTACCGGTCAATCTACGTTCCTACCCTCACCTATGGTCATGAACTTTGGGTCATGACCGAAAGAACAAGGTCCCGGATACAAGCGGCTGAAATGAGTTTCCTCCGCAGGGTGGCGGAGCGCTCCCTTAGAGATAGGGTGAGGAGCTCTGTCACCCGGGAGGAGCTCAGAGTAGAGTCGCTGCTCCTCCGCATCGAGAGGAGTCCCACCGGGAGGAGGCCCCGGGGAAGACCCAGGACACGCTGGGGTGACTACGTCACTCGGCTGGCCTGGGAACGCCTCGGGATCCCCCCGGAAGAGTTGGAGGAAGTGTCCGGGGAGAGGGAAGTCTGGGCGTCCCTGCTCAGACTGCTCCCCCCGCAACCCGGCCCCGGATAAGCGGAAGATAATGGATGGATGGATGAATAAATAAAGTTGAAGTTGAAGTTTACTGGCTGCAACATTAAAGTGGATTATTATCATTTATGTATTACTGTACACCTCAGTGCAATGATAATAATACGATAATGAGTACACCATAATGAGTACTTTTGATACTTTAAATGTATTTTTATGGTAAAGACTTTTGTACTTTTTTTTAAAGTAACATTTTCAATACAGGACATTTATTTTTACCGGGCAACCAGAGTATTTCTTCACTATGGTATGCAGTATTTTTACTTAAAAGACCTGACTTCTTCAACATAACAAAATGTACGTGTAAAAGAACTGAAAAATACACTTATGTTAAACTAGTATTTATGCTGTCAGTATATTTATTTGCTTGCATATTAGAAAAGTTTACATTGTATTTGTGGATTATTTCAGTTGTGTGAATGTGTAAGCAGCATTTTACTATTGTAGCTGATCAACATAGAGATATTTTTGTATTTATAACAATGCATATTTTTTTATAAGCAAATATCTAGTAACTAGTAACTGGAGCTGTCAGATAACTGGAGTAAAAATTAATATTTGAAATTAGTAAAGCAGAAGTACCTCAAAAGCACACTTAAGTACAGTTTGTACTATTTTACATCAGTAATACAGTTAAAAGCTATATTTCTAACACTTTAGATTATAAATAACTTGTAATCGAAATGCCTAAGTACAGTTACAACATGGTTTTATTATTTGATAAACATGGTTTGGTGACATTGTGTAGGACAGAACCTCAGCTGGGGGGTTTTATCACTAATTATCTCAGGAAAGATGCTGCATATATATGCTGCAATCATTCTGGTATTAGTTATATAAACACAAGTGTGAGGGACCAAGAAGACAGGCATAAGGAGTCCAGGTGGATTTTAACAAAAAGAGATTTATTTGGACAAAAAACAGACTGAACTGAATTGCTCAAATGAAGACAAACAAAACAAACTTAACAAAGACAAAACCTACCTAACCAACAACACACAAAGGGGAACATATTATTTGGCTGATCAGAACATTTGGAAAACAAAGGGGAATAACAAAACAAACATTACTAACTGGATGACAAATAACCCAAAACAACACAACTAGTTAATCAGAAGGAATATTTCAATAACAAAGACTAAACCAAAACACCACAAACCCTACTATAAAATAAAGAAATAAAGAAAATCCTGTCCTAAACTTCCCTGCCCCCCTCGATGTTGCAGGCACTTTGGTATAGGTCCAATTGTCCACTTCCTGTATTTAACAGCTGCGTCCATAGATATACATAGAAAGGCTAGATGGCTGATGGGACTTTCGCCGGCGTCGTCACCGGTCGGCCATCTTACCTGGGGGGACTTTTCCGCAGCGCTCTCTCGTAGTCGATGGAAGGTGAGTGACTTACTCAAACAAAAATTCTTGACGGATTTACAAACGGTTTGGTTTATTAAAAACCTTATTAACGTGGCTATGATTCAGGCCGCGCAGACCTGTTGAAATTGCAGTTTTTCTTTTCGAAAATTGCTGCATAGTTGTGTGTTTGTTACAGCCATTTGCAAGGCTGCAATCTGGGAGGTTCAATTATTATATAGGTTTCTGTGAGACCAATAATAATTGTATGACAACAACATATTTTGTCTAAATGACAATTTGTGTGGATGCAGTTGGGTATTAGCTAGCAAAGAAACAAGAGGTTGTGAATGAGACATGTGAGCCACTTGGACTATTACAAAGTAACCTGGACTTAATTCTATACAGGTGGGAAAGGCATAATTACTCCTTCGCTTTAACATGATTTCCAAGCTGTTTCATTAGTGAAATATATCCTCGATTTAGATTTATTGTGATACAGTAACTGGCTGGCTTTGTGTGTTGTGCAGCATATGGATGCTCAAATGAACGTTCCTTCAAAACAATAGCCCGTGGAATCACTTTTCACTCGTAAGAAATGACTTGAGGGACATATTTAGGATAATTGTTGCTAACTTAGTGGATTTGTACTTGTATAATACAAGTTATTTTGACCCTGACGTTTTAGAAATGTTTCTACCATTTGTTTACATAATAATGATTGAATATTTCTTTTTCACATTTCTTTTAACATGTTACTGTTATTTAGGTTTTCATAATGGCATTCAAGCATAGGCTACATGAATTACCCCAACAATATCATAATTTAGCTCAGTATTTTTGTCCTTACCATTAATGTTAAAGGTAAGAAGGGTGTAAAATGTTGTCAATAATTCATATATCTTGGTATCTTCTCATGTTTTTAAGGTTTCCCCAAAACTCAGAGAAGAGGAGGCAATGGGAACTTTGGGTGCATGTTGGTTTGGAGTGAATGTTGCATGGTTTAGTGTTACTGTTGGTTTGGAGTGAATCTTGAATTGTTTTGTAATTGTGCGCACCTGTTAATAAAAGAAACCTTGATGTCATGTTACTGAATGTGTTTATTTAAAAATTTATAATAAAATATATGTAGGGTAGAACAGGTAAGATGAACAAACCATCCCCTTGATCTTTAAAACTATACACATGAGTTGTCATGAGACCCTAAAATAAGAACACAAACATCATTTCCAACTGGCTGTGGAATTCTTTGACTTCTGTGGTATAATTATTTTTTATGCTAAAGCAAATGGACCCAGGTCTAAACTTATACATTATGCATGTTAGTGATATTCAATGTATAGAACTATGTGAATAATTTAGCAAAAGATCATTCTGAATCATTAAATTAATTACGTTTTATCAAAACGATGGTCATGGGGCAAGATGAACCAAAAGCCTTGGGGTAAATTGCCAATATGAATCACAATTCATATAATGTACATACATTATTCAGGTTAAGTTTGAAACATCATGTGGGTCAACTTACCCCTTTATATTTAATATATGTATTAATTAGAAATATAAAATATCAAACTATTAAATGTTTAACATAAACACTGACGATTTAATTTCACTGTATATGTGTGCAGCTATGGCAGGTAATGGTCTACTATCTACTTTTTTAATTTAATATGAAAGTCCATGGTTATAATTATCCGTAAATATGCAATAACATAACTACATCTCTGGCGTTTATAACAAATCAAACCGTTTAAAAATCGGTTGAAAATTGAGCAAGTTATGGTTAATTAAATAGTACATGCTCCATAGGCATTAATGTTATCAGTGAGCCAGCAGCCCCTAGGTAAGATGGCCGCCACGTAGCGACGTCACAGCGTCTGTAAGCTATCTAGCCTTTCTATGTATATCTATGGCTGCGTCTCCTCAGCTGCATCCTTGCGCAGGCCTGGCACGGGGTGCTTTTCATTACATAAATTGGTCTCCTCGTCTCCTCCACTTGCTTCCTCTCCTCGCGTCTTAGGACATGAAAGAGGGATGCGAGAAAGGGACGTGAGGACGGAGGAAACGAAACTCCGAAATGAAAAATCCTCGCTCCACAGCGTCAGTCCGAAGCGATGTCAATTACTGATGACGTTTGCACAGCTGTAAAAGCTGTAAAACGTGATATTATGGTCAGATCTGCAGTCAGACTGTTCTACTCCCAATTGCTATTGATGAGGTTTCAATATATGCAGTTAGAGGCATAACAGAGGACGGGTGTGTGGTAGATTAAACCAACAGCCTTGTAGCCTTGCTTAAAAAAAAAAAAAAAAAACGTAATATACCAAGAATTTTCATCAATTTCTTGGCGACAGATACAA